>NW_025920231.1:71603-371603 GCF_902686445.1 Sciurus carolinensis | reverse complement strand
TCATTGGCAAATAATGATAGTTTGAGTTCTTCTTTTCCTGTCCATATCCCTTTAATTTCTTTGGTCTAACTGATTGCTCTGGCTAGGGTTTCAAAAATGATGTTGAACAGAAGTGGTGAAAAAGGGCATCCCTGTCTAGATCCAGTTTTTAGAGGGGACATTTTCCGGTTTTCTTTATTGAGAATGACAGTGGCCATGTGCTTAGCATAGATAACTTTCACAATGTTGAGTTATTTTCTTACTATCCACATTTTTTCTAGTGTTCCGAATATGAAGCAGTGCTGTATTATGTCAGATGCTTTCTCAGCATCTATTGAGATACTTATCTTTACATTTTTTAAAATTTATTTTTATTGTAAACAAATGGGATACATCTTGTTTCTCTGGACATGAAGTAGAGGCATACCATTTGTGTAATCATACATTTACCTAGGGAAATAGTTTTTGATTCATTCTGTTATTTTATATTTTCCCCCACCCCACCCACCCCTCTTATCCCTCTGTATAGTCCCTCCTTCCTCCATTCTTGCCCCCTTTCCACCCCCTATATGTGCCATCATGTGCTTATCAGTGAGATCATTCGTCCTTTGGTTTTTTGAGATTGGCTTATCTCACTTAGCATGATATTCTCCAACTGCATCCATTTGCCTGCAAATGCCATAATTTTATTATTCTTTATGGCGGAGTAATATTCCATGGTATATATATATATATATATATACCACAGTTTTTTATCCATTCATCAATTGAGTGGCATCTAGGTTGGTTCCACAATCTGGCTATTGTGAATTGAGCAGCTATGAACATTGATGTGGCTGTATCTCTGTAGTATGCTGATTTTAAGTCCTTTGGGTATAGGCCAAGGAGTGGGATAGCTGGGTCAAATGGTGGTTCCATTCCAAGTTTTCTAAGGAATCTCCACACTGCTTTCCAGAGTGCCTGCACTAATTGGCAGCCCCACCAGCAATGGATGAGTGTACCTTTTACCCCACATCCTCGCCAACATTTATTGTTGCTTGTATTCTTGATAATCGCCATTCTAATTGGGGTGAGATGGAATCTTAGGGTAGTTTTGATTTGCATTTCTCTTATTACTAAAGATGTTGAACATTTTTTTTATATGTTTGCTGATTGCTTGTAGATCTTCTTCTGTGAAATGTCTGTTCATATCCTTAGCCCAATTGTTGATTGGGTTATTTGTAGTCTTCATGTAGAGATTTTTTAGTTCTTTATATATTCTGGAAATTAGTGCTCTATCTGAAGCATGAGTTGCAAAGATTTTCTCCCACTCTATAGGTTCTCTCTTCACATTGCTGATAGTTTCCTTTTCTGAGTGAAAACTTTTTAGTTTGAATCTATCCCAGTTATTGATTCTTGCTTTTATTTCTTGTGCTATGGGAGTCCTGTTGAGGAAGTCTGATCCTAAGCCAACAAGTTGAAGATTTGGACCTTCTTTTTCTTCTATAAGATGCAGGGTCTCTGGTCTGATTCCAAGGTCCTTAATCCATTTTGAGTTGAGTTTTGTGCAGGGTGAGAGATAGGGGTTTAGTTTCATTCTGTTGCATATGGATTCCCAGTTTTCCCAGCACCATTTGTTGAAGAGGCTATCTTTTCTCCATTGCATATTTTTGGCACCTTTGTCTAGTATGAGAAAATTGTATTTATTTGGTTTTGTGTCCATGTCCTCTATTCTGTACCATTGATCTACCTGTCTATTTTGGTGCCAATACCATGCCATTTTTGTTACTATTGCTTTGTAGTGTTGGGACTAATGACACATTAACTATCTCACGCTGACTCCTTACTCCCTGGCAGGGAGCAAGATTAAGGCCCCAAAGGCGGTTTCAAAAGTTAATGACGATAAATCGGACCACCGTCAGGGATTGGTTAACAACAGTTCCGCGAACTTGATCAGCTCATGCTTGCCATATAGTCCTATGGGGCTCTTACCTGCGTGAACCCCAATGCCTTGCTGACCTTTAAGCTGATCGGTTCCCGCCTAGCCTCCACCCTACATAAAAGCTGTGTGATTTCCTCAATAAACGAGATTCCTGCTGTGCCTCATGCACTGACAGACCTCCCGGCTCTGGTGTGTTTTCTTTGCCACCAACACTTATCATCCTGCTCAGCCCTGTATTCTCCTCAGGCAGGCCTTGAGGAGGTACATTGGACCTTGTTGCCCAACAGAGAGCAACAACTGGTGCCCCGTGTGAGAAAGACGAAGTTGCTGACAGGCAAATTGTACTCCGGGTGAGTGTACTCCCATAAGATATGGGTCAGTCCAATTCCAAGTCTGACCCCTCCCTTGACTCCCTTAGGATTCTCCTTAGAAGTAGAGGATTGGAACCCTCAGATAGCCAGCCATTTCAGACCTGGAAGGCCCTCCCTAAGGCAGCCCCTTGGCTGCCTGAAGCAAACTTATTTGACTGGTCCACATGGGATCAGGTAGAACAACATGTTAGGAAGAGGGAAATCAGTTTAGGGGAGGGTCCCCCATTGTGAGTCTACCCTACATTATCTACCCTTAAGGCCTGCTTCTCTCCAGGACCTCCCAACAGGGGCTCCAAGATTTCCCCCAAAGAGCTGCCGCCTCCAGATGGCGGGAAATCTTCCCAGCAGCCATTTTATAATACTGGGCGAGAACTCACTGACCCTAACCTCCTGCCTCCCTGTATGGCCTTCTTGGTAAATGCTAAAATGTTAGTTTGGGAAGGAATGACTACCAATCACAAATTGGCCTGTGCAGGGATGAAAGATCGCTCCATGGGAAGGTGGATTGTGGCTACCAAAGTTATTGGCACACAGCTTCCACAAGTGAGTGGGCAAATGGAAAGGGATTCCTTCTCTTCAAGTCTCTTCTTTCTTGTGCTCCTCTGCTCTTCCTGTAAACTCAAACACCTCCTTCCTCTCCCCCTCTTAATCCCTCTTCCTCCAGCTTCGACTCAACTGTTTCTGCTTCCATTCCCTGGCCCAGCCCACCTAGTCCTCCTGCCATGAGGTCCCACATATGCCAGTGTGGAGGGAGTAACCAGCCCAACCATCAGTGGCATGTCCTAGTAAGGAGTACGATATAGTACCCCCATTCCCCACAAGTAGTGGGAGATAATTGTTTCACAATTTTCTGCATTCAAACCTGAATTGAACCAGAAAAAAGGGTTAAAATGCCCTAGGCATCAAGTTTCTGCTAGAACATTTTAGCTCTTTTCAGATCCAGATCTCAGTCAAGGCTTATATTGAAATGTAAATGGAGGAAGCCAGAATACCCAGTAGGAGATGGGTCTCAAATCCAAGGGAAAAAAAAAAGAGAGCAAAAAGTCTTACCTGAACTCCAGCAAAAGTAAATTTTATGGTGCTTTACTAAAGTAATTAATGGCCATATCATTTTTCCAGGACTCTTGTTTTTTTTTTTGTGCTCAAGACTTTTTGATCATTTCTATTTTTTTATTCAACTAGAGTTTTTGAACATCTGTTACATTGCAATGGAGATTCACCTATAAATTTACAAGGCCTTTGATTTTGTGTTATTTGTATGTCATGCTGTCTGATGTCATGTTTTGTCTGTATCAAAATTGAGCGCTCCTAAAAATTAAAAATTTAAAAATGGATTGATTTAAAAATCACTTTTCAATTCAAGTGATTTACAAAGGTTTAATTTAAATTGGTTAAACTAATAGAAGTAAAATGTCTTTAAAATTAACTCACAAGTCTCTAGGTGGTCAAACTAGTAAAATGTTGATGTTTATAAAATGTCTAACATCAATTTTTCTAGGACTTTTCTTCAACAGGAAAGAGATGGCAAATACTGTTTACACTTGTCTAGCATCTTTTTTTTTTGCACTTGTCTGATATCTTGGTTTTTTTACAATAAGATGAGCGAATTAGAGTTGACATGTATGGAATTACTCAAACGTTTTTGTTAGAGACATCTGATTAATTTACAAAGTTATTCCATGGAGTAACATACTTAAAAACATTATTCTTTGTATATTAAATGTGTTCATATTTTCCAGGTATACAAGCCTTTAAAGCAGAAAATTTATCAAGCTGCTATTCTCCAAATTAAACTTGTCTGTAATGGTAAACCTATCATTTAATATTCTATATAGGACCTGTCATCAATAGGCTACATGTAAAATTTGTTAAATGTGTTTCTAAAAGTTATTGAGAGCCTGATTTGTTTCAAGGTTAAGCATGAAAACATTTTGCCACACAAAAGGAAAGTTAAAAGCTCTCTCAGCCTTTCTTTAATTCATGTTTTAGATATAATGTTAAATTGTGTTAACTAATGTTCATATAGACTCAGGAGTCAATATATGTAAAATGCTTAAAATGACATTTAAGAAAGAGTGTAATGTGCAGTAGCAAAAATGGGACAATAGTGATTAAGATTAGGGTCTCTGTCTCTAACCTCATGACTTTGGACAGTGGACTTCCTTGAGAGCTGCACAGAGCTCCTAACATTGCACTCTGCAGCTCTACCATCTTAGATCTACAGGCTCAACTTGATTCCTTGGCTGCTGTCATCCTGCAATGGTGAAGGAAGGAGGGCTTTGCCTGTTCCTTGGTGAAGAGTGCTTTTTCTATGCCAACCGCTCTGGCATTGTACAAGATTAAATCAAAAACCTACAAGAAGATCTGGAACGTCGTAGGAGCGAGCTCCACTCTAATATCCTCTGGACTGGGTTATACAGGTGGCTCCCCTACCTCCTCCCATTTAGGGGACCACCAATCACCATTATCCTTGTGTTCACCCTTGGGCCTTGCATAATCAATAAGCTTAACCATTTCCTGAAAAGCTAGGCTAAATCTGTGCAGCTCATGGTGGCCCGACAGCTTTATACTGCCATTCATAATGATGATTGGGAGCCCTATATTGTAGTGTAGTTGAAGTTCTGGTATTTTGAAACCCCCTGCTTCACTCTTCCACCTAAGGATTGCTTTAGCTATTCTGGGTTTCTTATTCTTCCAGATGAATTTCATGATTGCTTGCTCTATTTCTGTAAGGTACGTCATTGGGATTTTAATTGGAATTGCATTGAATCTCTAGCATTTTGGTAGTATAGCCATTTTGACAATATTAGTTCTGCCTATCCAAGAACATGGGAGACATTACCATCTTCTAAGGTTTTCTTTAATTTCTTTCTTTAGTGTTCTGTACAGTTTAGGTAATTCATGTGTCTCTAGAAACCTGTTGATGTCTTTGAGATTTTCTATTTTGTTGGAGTAGAGATTTTCAAAATAGCTTCTAATTATGTTTTCTATTTCACTCGTGTCTGTTGTGATATTTCCTTGTTCATTCCAAATTTTATTAATTTGGGTTTTCTCTCTCCTTCTTTTTGTTAACATGGATAAGGGTTTATCAATTTGCTTTTTTTTTTTTTCAAAGAACCAACTATTTATTTTGTCAATTTTTTCAATTGTTTCTTTTGTTTCAATTTTGTTGATTTCAGCTCTGAGTTTAACTATTTCCTATCTTCTACAAATTTTAGTGTTGCTCTGTTCTTCTTTTTCTAGGGATTTGAGCCATAGTGTTAGGTCATCTATTTGTTGATTTTTTCTTCTTTTATTGAATGCACTCCATGAATAAATTATCCTCTAAGAACTGCTTTCATAGCATCCCAGAATTTGACATGTTGTTTCTTTGTTCTCATTTACCTCTAAGAACTTTTAAATTTCCTTCCTGATGTCTTCTGTTATCCATTCATCATACAATAGTGTATTATTTCATCTCCAGGTGTTAGTTTCTGTTTTTTACTCTCCTTTATTTCTAATTTCAATCCATTATGATCTGATAGAATACAAGGTAGTATCTCTATCTTCTTGTATTTTCTAACAGTAGATTTGTGGCATAATATATGGTCTATTTTAGAGAAGGATCCATGTGCTGCTGAGAAGAAAGTGTATTCACTCTTTGTTGAATGGTATATTCTATAAATGTCCATTAAGTCTAAATTATTGATTGTGTTATTGAGATCTATGATTTCTTTGTTCAATTTTTGTTTGGAGGATCTGTCCAGTGGTGAGAGAGGTGGGTTAAAATCACTGAGAATTATTGTGTTGTGGTCTATTTGATTTCTGGAATTGAGGAGGATTTGTTTGACGTACATGGATGAGTCACTGTTTGGGGCATAGATATTTATGATTGTTATGTTTTACTGATTTATGCTTCCCTTAAGCAGTATGAAATGTCCTTCTTTTTCCCTTCTGACTAACTTTGGCTTGAAGTCCACATTATCTGATATGAGGATGGATACTCTGGCTGTGTTGCTGTGTCCATGTGCATGGTATGTTTTTTCCCATCCTTTCACCTTCAGTCTGTGCATATCTCTTTCTATGAGATGAGTCTTTTGCAGGCAGGAAAATGTTGCATCTTTCTTTTTAATCCAATCTGTCAGTCTATGTCTTTTGATTGATGAGTTCAGGCCACTAACATTCAGGGTTATTATTGTGATATGTTTTGTATTCCTGGTCACTTGGCTCATTTTTTTTTTTTTGACACAACTTGGCTTCTCCTTTATTTGGTTGTTCCTTTACAATAGTTCCTCCCTTTGCTGATTTACATCATTGCTTTTCATCTCTTCCTCATGGAACATTTCTCTGAGAATGTTCTGTAATGCCAGCTTTCTTTTTGTAAATTCTTTTAGCTTTTGTTTATCATGGAAGGATTTTATTTCATTGTCACATCTGAAGGTAAGTTTTGTTGGGTATAAGTTTTCTTGGTTGGCCTCCATTTTCTTTCAGAGCATGTTGTTACAGGCCCTTCTGGCTTTTAGGGTCTGGATTGAAAAATCTGCTTATGTCCGTATTGGTTTCCCCTGGAATATAATTTGATTCTTTTCTCTCACAGCCTTTAAAATTCTATCTTTATTTTGTACATTAGGTATTTTCATTATAATGTTCCTTGTTGTGGGTCTATTGTAACTTTGTATATTTGGAGTCCTATAAGCCTCTTCTAATTGATTTTCCATTTTTTCTTCAGATTTGGGAAATTTCTGATATTATTTTATTGAATAGATTGTTCACTCCCAATAATTCTTAAATTTGGCCTTTTCATAATATTCCACAATTGGTGTAGATTCTTTCCATGATTTCTTACCATCTTCTCTGTTTGGTCAACTTTGTTTTCAAGATTAAATATTTTGTCTTCAATAGCTGAGGTTCTGTCTTCCAGGTGTTCTATCCTATTGGTTATGCTTTCTTTGGAGTTTTTAATTTGCTTCAAGGATTTCCATTTCAAGGATTTCCATTTGCTTTTTTTTTCAATATCTTAACTCTTTATTGAAATGATCTTTCGATTTGTGTATTTGCTCTTTTTAACTGTGGGTCGGTGCCATCATTCAATGCCTGCATTTGCCCTTTCTTCTCATCATTCAATGCCTGCATTTGATCTTTCATCTCCTCATTTGCTTCTCTGATCATTTAGTTATGTACATTCTGAACTCCCTCTCTGACATTTCTTCTGCCATGCTGTCATTGGATTTTATTGTTATACCATCTAGGTTTGTTTGGGACATTTTCTTCCCTTGTTTTCTCATTGTACTCAGGTATCTACCCCTCTAGTAGTGAAATTCTGGGATTTTGCAGATTTCCTTTATTGACTAATACTGTCTCTGTAGATTCCAATAACTCACCTCTTAGCCTTCTGTAGCCTGAAGTCTTGGAGGAACTTGATAATACGGTGCTCCACTAGAAGCTGCCCCTCTAGGGGTGGTGGCCTTCAGGTGGGGTATATTCCCTTTCAGTGGGTAGAGGACCTCCACTTGTTGACTGATGGTCAGTCAAAGGGGAACTAGACTGCAGACTGGGGCACATCTGATCTTGGCCTGTGTCTCTCATTCTACTGCCCTGGTGGGAAAGCTTCACCCAGCCGGGAATACTCACCCAGTGGAAAAGTTTCACTCGGCAGCTCTCCTCTGAGAGCTTTCCTCCAGTCCAGAACTACTACCTGGGCTGGGAAGCACTCCTCTGTGATGTTCCCAGGGGTCCTGGCCTACCGCCTGGGCTGGGGATCCTGGCCCTGCAAGGAATTCCTTTGCTGAGCAGCCATCCTCTGCTATGTTCCCTGGGGACCAGAGTTACCACCTGGGCCTTGGACCTTCACTCTGTGTCAAAGCCTCTTGCTGTGCGACCCTCCTCTGCAATGCTCCCAGTTTACTGGGTTCTTGGCTTCAGCAGGGGAGTCTCACTGAGCCACTCTACTCCATGAAGTTTCTTGTGTTTTGGGACTACTGCCCCATCTGGGGAGTCCAACCAGTGGGAGAGACTCACTTGGTGGCTCTGAGTTTGTCCTGATTCTCTAAGTACCACCTCTTCTTGACTTCTGGGTCTTGTCAAAGGTCCTTTAGCCTCTTGTAAGTGTCTCAGGAAGGAAGCTGCCCTTCCAATGATAATGGCTATGCCCTCAGGAATAATTCAAAATGCTTGCACCAACCTATAAAGAATCCTCTGGCTAGCTCCACGATGCAGGTGGGCTGGCTCGTCTGCCGTCTTGCTCCATGATGGTGATAGACCTTGGCATGGTGGTTGGGCAGGGTCACTTATTGATGGCATCTGTCATCGACCTGGTGGTCAGGTGAGTTGGCTACCCACTGCCTAGCTCCATGAGGCAGGTGGGTTGGGTGCCCGCCTGCTACCTCCACAACGCAGGCAGCTGACTCACCCGCCAGCTTGCTCCACGACTGCGACTGACCAGTGATGGTGCCTGTCCTCAGTGCAGGGGTCGGTGTTTACACTTTTGATGTTATTTATTGTCTTTATTAATTTCTGTATGTTGAATCAACCTTGCATTCCAGGGATAAAACCCACTTGATTGTGGTACACAATCTTTATATTTTTGTATGTAATTTGCCAGAATTTTATTGAATTTTTGCATCTATGCTCATGAGGGATATTGGTCTGAAGTTTCTTTCTTTGATGTGTCTTTGTCTGGCTTTGGTATAAAGGTGATACTAGCCTAATACAATAAGTTTTTTTCTATTTTATGTAACAATTTCAGGAGTATTGGTATAAATTCTTCTTTGAAAGTCTTGTAAAACTCTGCTGAGAATCTGTGTGGTCCTGGGCTTTTCATAGTTGGTAGTCTTTTGATGGTGTCTTCCATTTCTTTGCTTGAAATTGATCTGTTTAAATTGTATATCTTCTTCTGCATAAGTTTGGCTAGATCATGTCTCTAGAAATTTGTCAATGTCTTCAATTTTTTTATTTTATTTCAGTATAAATTTTTAAAATATTTTCTAATTATCTTCTGTATTTCTGTAGTATCTTGTGATATTTCTTTTCTCATCATAGATTATAGTAATTTGAGATTTTTATTTCTCTTTCTTAATGCGGATAAGGGTTTATCAATTTTATTTATTTTTTCAAAGAACCAACTTTTTGTTTTTTCAATTTTTTTAGTTTGTTTTGTTTCAATTTCATTGATTAAGTTCTGATTTTAATTATTTTCTGTCTTTTGCTGCTTTTGGTAATGATTTGTTCTTCTTTTTCTAGGACTTTGAGATGTAATGTTAGGTCATTCATTTGTTGACTTTTTAGTTTTTTAATGACTGAGTTCAGTGCAATGAACTTTCCTCTTAGCACTATCTTCATAGCATCCCAGACATTATGATGTGTTGTTCCAGTATTCTCATTTAACTCTAATTATTTTTTTATTTCCTCCTTGATTTCTTCTTTTATCCATTCATCATTATATAGAATTCTATGTAGTCTCCAGGTGTTGAAGTAGCTTTTTTTTTATTTAATCTTTGATTTCTAGTTTCATTCCATCATGACCTGATAGAATGCAAGATAGGATTTCTATTTTTTTGTTTGCTGAGAGTTGCTTTGTTGCATAACATATGTTCTATTTTAGAGAAGAATCCAGGTGCTACTGAGAAGAAAGCATATTCTCTAGATGAGGAATAAAATACTCTGTGTATGTCCATTAAGTCTAAATTGATTGCATCACTTAATTCTATAGTTTCTTTGATTTTTGTTTGGAAGATCTTTACAGTGGTGAGGGAGGTGTGTTAAAGTCATCCAGTATTATTTCGCTGTGGTCTACTTGATTTTTGAAATTGCAAAGGGTTTGTTTTACCTATATAGATGTTCCATTGTTTGGAGCATGTATATTTATGATTTTTATTTCTTGTTGGTTTACAATTCCCTTAAGCAGTATGAAATATCCTTCTTTATCCCTTCTGGGTAACTTAGGTTTGAAGTTCACTTTGTCTGACATGAGGATGAAAACCCATGCTTGTTTATGAAGTCCATGATAGTGATCTATTTTTTCCCAAGCTTTCACCTTTAGTCTCTGGATGTCTTTTCCTAGTAAGTCTCTTGAAGACAGCATATTGTTGTGTCTTTTCTAAAATCCAATCTGTCAGTCTATGTCTTTTGATTTATGAGTTAATTTATTAGCATTCAGGGTTATTACTGAGATACAGTGTGTAGTTCTGGTCATTTTGGTTTATTATTTTGTTTTTTACCTGACATTGTTTCTCCTTTAATTGACCTTTACTTTAGTGTAGTTCCTCCCTTTGATGGTTTTCCTATTTTTTTAAAGTTACTCCTCATGGAATATTTTGCTGACAGTGTACTTTATTGCAGGCTTTCAGGTTGTGAATTCTTTTAACTATTGTTTATCATGAAAGGGTTTTCTTTCAACTTCAAATGGGAAGCTTAATTTTGCTGGATATAAAATTCTTGCTTGACAGGTTTCAAGATGGCGGCCTAGAGGGCGGCTGCATTTCATGTTGCTCCAGGACCCAGGATTCAAAAGAGGAGATAGTGAGAGACTTGGGACCAACTCAAAGCCGCTGGGTGAGTCTCTCCCATGGGGGAGGCATCCCGGATGGGGTGGTAGCCCCGGAACGCAGGGAACTTTGTGAAGTTGAGTTGCTCGGAGAGATGCCCCTCCCCCCACTGGAGCGGTAAAAAAGGACAACTGGGATCATCCTAGAGGAGGCGGCCCAGCACAGCGCTTGGACTCGGAGCAACCACTGGGGCTCCGGGCGGCTGCCTGAGGAGGAGCTGCGTGGCGAGTTGTGTGGATGCAGAACGACCGCTTCTGAACACTGGGGGGTTGCCCAGAGGAAGAGGAGAAGCGCAGTGGGTCGCTTGGTCTAGGAGTGACTGCATCAGAGCCGCAGGCGGTTGCCAGAGGAGAAGCTGCATCGCGAGCTATTTGAACACAGAACAACCGCTTCTGAACACACGGGGGGTTGCTCGGAGGAAGAGGAGAAGCGCGGTGGGTCGCTTGGTGTAGGAGTGACTGCATCAGAGCCGCAGGCGGTCGCCAGAGGAGGAGGCAAGTGGTGAGTTGATTGCACCCAAAACTACCGCTCCTGAACACCGGTAGCCTGCCTGGAGGAGGAGCGCGGTGGGTCGCTTGGTCTCGGAGCCACCGCTCCTGAACACCTGCGGGGCTACCCCAAGGAGGAGGAGGAGGAGGAACAGGGCAGGTCACTTGGGCTTGCAGTGACTGCCTAGGGCTTCAGGTGGTTGGCGGGAGGAGGAGACGCGAAGTGAGTTGCTTGGACTCCTAGTGACTGCATCGGAAACCAGGCGGCTGTCCGGAGGAGGAGGTGTGTGGCGGGTCTCTGGGTATCGGAGCTATTGTACGGGGATCCAGGTGGCGGCTCAGAGGAGGAGCCGCATAGCCAGGCGATTAGGTGCAGAGCAGGGTCCCAGGAGCTAGGTGGCTTCTTGCTGGAAGAGCTGCACAGTGACACGCCTAGGGGAGGAGTGAGGTTTCCAGGACTGCGGGCAGATTCTCTGGGAGAGGCAGCCTAAGGAGACTCGCCTGCGGACGGTGAGGGTCCCAGGCCCAGGAGGTAGGTCCGGGCCCCTGGGAACGTTGCAGAGGAAGACAGCCCAGCCTACGCTGTAGTTGTAGATTGAGGGGAACCTCTAGGAGGGGAACTGATCAGCGAGACGTCCCCACCAAGTGAGTCTTCCCTGCCGGGTGAGGTTTTCCCACAGGGATGGTAAAACCAGAGACACAGGCACAAACAGGCCTTGCCTCAGCCCACAGCCTACTTCCCCATTGGATAACCATTGGTCAACAAGTGGAGGCACCTCTGACCACTAGCAGGTAATATACCCCACCTGAGGGTACCACCCCTAGAGAGGCAGCTTCTTCGTGGAGCTCTGCATTATCAACTTCCTCCAAGACTTCAGGCTACTGAAGGATAAGAGGGGATATACTAGCAATCATCAGGGACATTATAAGTCAATAGAGGAAAACTGCAATATCTTAATGACCCACTGATTTCTGAACATTATGAGAAAACAAGGAAAGAAAATGCCCCAAACAAATCGAGATGTTACATCAATAGAATCCAACGACAGCATGGCAGAAGAAATGATAGAAAGGGAGTTCAGAATGTACATAACTAAAATGATTAGGGAAGCAAACGATGAGATGAAAGAGCAAACGCAGGCATTGAATGATTGCACCAATCGACAGGTAACAGAGCAAATTCAGGAAGCAAAAGATCATTTCAATAAAGAGTTAGAGATATTGAAAAAAAACCAAACAGAAATCCTTGAAATGAAGGAAACAATAAACCAAATTAAGAACTCCAGAGAAAGCATAACCAATAGGATATAACAGCTGGAAGACAGAACTTCAGATATTGAAGACAAAATATTTAACCTCGAAAACAAAGTTGAACAAACAGAGAAGATGGTAAGAAATCATGAACAGAATCTGCAAGACTATGGGATATCAAGAAAAGGCCAAATTTGAGAATTATTGGGATTGAGGAAGACTTAGAGAAATAAACCAAAGGAATGAAGAATCTATTCAGTCAGAAAATTTCCCAAATCTGAAGAATGAAATGGAAAATCAAGTTCAAGAGGCTTATAGGACTCCAAATACACAAAATTACAACAGACCCACACCAAGGCACATTATAATGAAAATACCTAACATACAAAATAGAGACAGAATTTTAAAGGCTGTGAGAGAAAAGAACCAAATTACATTCAGGGGGAAACCAATACGGATATCACCAGATTTTTCAATCCAGACCCTAAAAGCTAGAAGGGCCTGGAACAACATTTTTCAAGCTCTGAAAGAAAATGGATGCCAACCAAGAATCTTATACCCAGCAAAACTTACCTTCAAATTTGACGATGAAATAAAATCTTTCCATGATAAACAAAAGCTGAAAGAATTTACAAAAAGAAATCCAGCATTACAGAATATTCTCAGCAAAATATTTCATGAGAAAGAGATAAAAAACAAAGAAGCAAATCAGCAAAGGGAGGAATTATCCTAAAGGAACTGTCAAATAAAGGAGGAACCAAGATATGTCAAAAAATAAATAAATGAATAAATAAATAAAATTTTAAATATGAACCAAATGACTGGGAATACAAATCATATCTCAATAATAACCCTGAATGTTAGTGGCCTGAACTCATCAATCAAAAGACATAGACTGGCAGATTGGATAAAAAAGAAAGATCCAACAATATGTTGCCTGCAAGAGACTCACCTCATAGAAAGAGATGCCCATAGACTAAAGGTGAAAGGATGGGGAAAAACATACCATGCACATGGACTCAGCAAAAAAGCTGGAGTATCCATCCTCATTTCAGATAATGTGGACTTCAAGCCAATGTTAGTCAGAAGGGATAAGGAAGGACATTTCATACTGCTTAAGGGAAGCATAAATCAGTAAGATATAACAATCATAAACATCTATGCCCCAAACAGTGGCTCATCCATGTATGTCAAACAAATCCTTCTCAATTTTAGAAACCAAATAGACCATAACACAATAATACTAGGTGATTTTAACACGCCTCTCTCACCACTGGACAGATCTTCCAAACAAAAAATGAACAAGGAAACCATAGATCTCAATAACACAATCAATAATTTAGACTTAACAGACATTTATAGAATATACCATCCAACCAAGAGCAAATACACTTTCTTATCAGCAGCACATGGATCCTTCTCTAAAATAGACCATATATTATGCCACAAAGCTAATGTCCGCAAATACAAGAAGTTAGAGACACTACCTTGTATTCTATCAGATCATAATGGATTGAAGTTAGAAATAAATGAAAGAGTAAAAAACAGAAACTACTCCAACACCTGGAGATTAAACAATATGCTATTATATGATGAATGGATAACAGAAGATATTAGGAAGGAAATTTAAAAATTCTTAGAGGTAAACAAGAACAAAGAAACATCATATCAAAATCTCTGGGACACTATGAAAGCAGTACTTAGAGGAAAATTTATTTCATGGAGCGCATTCAATAAAAGAAGTAAAACTCAAAAAATAAACGACCTAACACTACAGCTCAAAGCCCTAGAAAAAGAAGAACAGACCAACACCAAAAGCAGTAGAAGACAGGAAATAGTTAAACTCAGAGCTGAAATCAACGAAATTGAAACAAAAGAAACAATACAAAAAATTGACAAAATAAATAGTTGGTTCTTCGAAAAAATAAACAAAATTGATAAACCTTTAGCCACACTAACAAAGAGAAGACGAGAGAAAGCCCATATCACTAAAATTCGGAATGAACAAGGAAATATCACAACAGACACGACTGAAATACAAAACATAATTAGAAGCTATTTTGAAAATCTATACTCCAACAAAATAGACAATTTTGAAGACATCAACAGGTTTCTAGAGACATATGAATTGCCTAAACTCAACAAGGAGGACATACACAATTTAAATAGACCAATTTCAAGTAATGAAATAGAAGAAGTCATCAAAAACCTACCAACAAAGAAAAGTCCAGGACCAGATGGGTTCTCAGCCGAGTTCTACAAAACTTTTAAAGAAGAGCTCATTCCAATACTTCTCAAACTATTCCATAAAATAGAAGAGTAGGGAACCCTCCCAAACTTATTCTATGAAGCCAATATTACCCTGATACCTAAACCAGACAGAGACACATCAAGGAAAGAAAATTTCAGACCAATATCCTTAATGAACATCGATGCAAAAATTCTCAACAAAATTTTAGCAAATCGCATACAAAAACATATTAAAAAGATAGTGCACCACGATCAAGTGGGTTTCATCCCAGGGATGCAAGGTTGGTTCAACATCAGGAAATCAATAAATGTAATTCACCATATCAATAGACTTAAAGTCAAGAATCACATGATTATTTCGATAGATGCAGAAAAAGCATTTGATAAAATACAGCACGCCTTCATGCTGAAAACACTAGAAAAAATAGGGATAGTGGGAACATTCCTTAACATTGTAAAGGCCATCTATGCTAAGTCCATGGCTAATATTACTCTAAATGGTGAAAAAGTGAAAACATTTCCTCTAAAAACTGGAACAAGGCAGGGATGCCCTCTTTCACCACTGCTATTCAATGTCGTCCTTGAGACTCTAGCCACAGCAATTAGACAGACCAAAGAAATTAAAGGGCTACAAATAGAAAAAGAAGAACTCAAACTATCCCTATTTGCTGATGATATGATTGTATACTTAGAGGAACCAGGAAATTCCACCAAAAAACTTTTAGATCTCATAAGTGAATACAGTAGAGTAGTGGGATATAAGATCAATGCACATAAATCTAAGGCATTCTTATACATAAGCGATGAATCTTCAGAAAGAGAAATTAGGAAAACTACCCCATTCACAATAGCATCGAAAAAAATAAAATATTTGGGAATCAATGTCACAAAAGAGGTGAAAGACCTCTACAATGAGAACTGCAGAACACTAAAGAAAGAAATTAAAGAAAACCTTAGAAGATGGAAAGATCTCCCATGTTTTTGGATAGGAAGAATTAATATTGTCAAAATGGCCATACTACCAAAAGTGCTATACAGATTCAATGCAATTCCAATTAAAATCCCAACGATATACCTTACAGAAAAAGAGCAAGAAATTATGAAATTCATCTGGAAGAATAAAAAACCCAGAATAGCTAAAGCAATCCTTAGCAGAAAGAGTGAAGCAGGGGGTATCGCAATACCAGATCTTCAACTCTACTACAAAGCAATAGTAACAAAAACGGCATGGTATTGGTACCAAAATAGAAAGGTGGATCAATGGTACAGAATAGAGGACATGGACACAAACCCAAATAAATATAATTTTCTCATACTAGACAAAGGGTCCAAAAATATGCAATGGAGAAAAGATAGCCTCTTCAACAAATGGTGCTGGGAGAATTGGAAATCCATATGCAACAGAATGAAACTAAACCCATATCTCTCACCATGCACAAAACTAAACTCAAAATGGATTAAGGATCTCGGAACCAGACCAGAGACCTTGCATCTTATAGAAGAAAAAGTAGGTCCAGAGCTTCAATATGTCGGCTTAGGACCAGACTTCCTCAACAGGACTCCCATAGCACAAGAAATAAAAGCAAGAATCAATAACTGGGATAGATTCAAACTAAAAAGTTTTCACTCAGAAAAGGAAACTATCAGCAATGTGAAGAGAGAACCTACAGAGTGGGAGAAAATCTTTGCAACTCATACTTCAGATAGAGCACTAATTTCCAGAATATGCAAAGAACTAAAAAATCTCTACATGAAGACTACAAATAACCCAATCAACAATTGGGCTAAGGATATGAACAGACACTTCACAGAAGAAGATCTACAAGCAATCAACAAACATATAAAAAATGTTCAATATCTTTAGTAATAGGAGAAATGCAAATCAAAACTACCCTAAGATTCCATCTCACCCCAATTAGAATGGCGATTATCAAGAATACAAGCAACAACAGGTGTTGGCGAGGATGTGGGGAGAAAGGTACACTCATACATTGCTGGTGGGGTGCAAATTAGTGCAGCCACTCTGGAAAGTAGTATGGAGACTCCTTAGAAAACTTGGAATGGAACCACCATTTGACCCAGCTATCCCACTCCTTGGCCTATACCCAAAGGACTTAAAATCAGCATATTACAGAGATACAGCCACATCAATGTTCATTTCTGCTCAATTCACCATAGCCAGATTGTGGAACCAACCTAGATGTCCTTCAATTGATGAATGGATAAAGAAAATGTGGTATATATATATACAATGGAATATTACTCAGCCATAAAGGATGATAAAATTATGGCATTTGCAGGCAAATGGATGAAACTGGAGAATATCATGCTAAGTGTGATAAGCCAATCTCAAAAAACCAAAGGAAGAATTATTTCGCTAATAAGTGGATGATGACACATAATGGGGGGTGGGAGGGGTTAGTGTTAGCATTAGAGTTAGGTTTAGGGAGGGGGGCAAGAATGGAGGAAGGAAGGACTGTATAGAGGGAAAAGAGGGGTGGGAGGGGTGGGGGGAAGGGAAAAAATAACAGAATGAATCAAACAACATTACCCTATGTAAATTTTTGATTACACAAATGGTACGCCTTTACGCCATGTACAAACAGAGAAACAACATGTATCCCATTTGTTTACAATAATAAAAAAAAAATTCTATCCTTATTCTGTATGTTAGTCATTTTCATCATAATGTGCCTTGGTGAGGGTCTACTATATTTTTGTACATTTGGGGTGCTGTAAGTCTCTTACACTTGATTTTCCATTTTACTCTTTAAACTTGGGAAGTTTTCTGATATTATGTCATTGAAAAGATTGTGCATTTATTTGATATGTATCTCCACACCTTTGTCTCTTCAGAAAAATCTTAAATTTGGTCTTTTCATGTTATCCCACATTTCTTAGTTCTGTTCACAGTTTCTTATTACTTCTCTGTGCCATCAACTTCATTTTCAAGAGTATATATTTTGTCTTCTTTGTCTGAGGTACTGTCTTCCACGTGGTCTAGTCTGTTGGTGATATTTTCCATTGAATTTTTAATTTGGTTTATTTTTTCCTTCATTTTAGGATTTTCTGCTTGATTCCTTATTTATAATCTCTGCCTCTTTATTAAAGTGATCTTTTACTTCCTGTATTTTCTCTCCAATACTATCCTTTATTTCCAGGATCAGACTAACTATGTATTTTCTAACTTTCGTCTCTGGCATTTCTTCTACTGTGCTGTCTATGGATTCTATTGTTGGAACATCTTGGCTTGTTTCAGACAGTTTGTTTCCTAATTTTTCATGTTGTTTGTGTGTCTTCTCATGTAGTGGTACAGAACTGAGGCAGTACAGACTTTACCCTGTAGTCTTTCCGTGTCCCTGAAGGCTTCCAGTACCTCACCTTTAAGGGGGGAGAACAATATCAACAGCACTGAATGCAAATGATATACCACCTTAAACCAAATGGCTCTTCTTAAGACATTTTCAGTTTTGTCACAATAGACAAAAATGATGTGCTCAATTATTGTCTACAATATAAACAATAAGTTTGCTAAAAGGGTTTACAGTTTTAAATAATGGACAGTGAGGGAACAGAAGTAGTATAAGATGTGATGTTAATGAGGGAAGGGAGAGAAGATAGAGGTAAAAATTTATGGTAAGAGTGAGTCAGGAATTAATAGAGGATGGCTGTTTATATGAGAGAAGTGAAAGAATCTTGGGAGACAGGTGAGAGAAAAAGTATGCACAGAATTTTTTTTAAATAAGTAAAAATATATTAATACACAACAAAATCCTCATATACTATTCAGACATCCTATTCCTCAATAAATTGCTGTATGAAAAATATTTGGATTCAAAGATGGTAGATTGGCTGTAATTTTGTAGAGAGGGTTCAAAAAAGTGGAGGAAAGTCTTAATGGAAATTGACTGATTACTTCTGTTGGCCTTCAAAAATGTTCTCAGCTTCACTTCTCCAAAGATAGGTGGGGTTGTCTGAAGTTTGATGGTGGCTCCACTCCAGTAGATGGTTGGTGGGTGAACTGGTAGCAATATATTCTCACACCCTTTTACAGTCTTTCCACCCACAGTGGCTGACCCCTTCTATCCTTAGACAATTTAGGACTCATTGAGCTGGACAGAGTTCAGTTTTCTCCAGTTTCTTCAACCTGTGCTCTCCCCCAAGGGAACTGCCCCTAGTCTCTGACTTTCCACAGACTTTCTAGGCCTAGACTAACCCACACAAATTCCACTGGAATCTGATCAACCGGGACTTCAACTTCCCTAGATCCTATCTTGTTGCAGTCCCAAGATTTCAATTCCTTTTCAACTTGAAGAGAGACCACCAGGTATGTGATCACACAAAGGAGTGACCCTGTGAAGAGGCAGCCAGATGGCAGCCACTACCACACCAAGCAGAAAAACCTCAGGTGCAATCAGACCTTCAGGTATGCCCATGTATCTTTAGCCCTGGCCTGAGTCCCCAGACCAAGGTGACCACACCCCAAGATCGTAGTAGCCTCTGGGGTGAAACTGAAGGCCCTGGATGTTGCTCCAAAATGGAGGTAGCCATGTATAATCAAACCTGCCAGTATTGTTACAGTGAACTTCCCAGCAACAGCAAGCAGCAAGTGATCTGCTGACTGTTTGCAGGCAGTCTGCTGGCTAACAGTGGATGGTCAGTAGGTGGATATTGGGTAGTGGGCAATGGGTAGTTGAAAGGAAGGTGATGGGCAGTCAAGAGGTGGGTGATGAGAAGGCAAGAGGCAGACAAATGGGCAAATAATGAATGATAGGTGGCAGTCAGCAATCTGCACTCAAAATGTAGGTAATATGGTGGGAGTTGGAGGGTGATCACAGTGGACAAATTGGGTAAACAGCAGGGGATCAGTGAGCAGTGAAGACTGCCTCAGAGATAAATGATATTTCCTCTACTTCAATCCCAAGTTGCAGAGTGAAAAGGAATGCAGCCTCCCTCTAGTCTGCCATCTTGGATCTCCTTTTATATATATATATATATACACACCAGGAATTGAACTCATGGATGCTTAACTACTCAGCCACATCGTCATCACTTTTTCTTTATTTTTTTTGAGAAAGAGTCTTATCAACTGGATTGAATCCTCACTCCGTTGCTGAGGCTGGCCTCAAACTTGTGATCCACCTACCTCAGCCTCCAGAATCCTTGGTATTGCAGGCATGCTCCACCAAGCCCAGCTTGTATTGTCTGTTGTAAATATTTTTAACAGTTATATATGCTTCAACATGTTTTAGTGCCACTCTGAAAAGCTTCTGTTTGAATCAGTACTTTACATTATGTTGTTTTAGAAAGATAGTTAAGTTTTGGCATGTATGCTGTTATCAGGTAGATGAGTAGCATAACATCAGCCCAAATTTTGTATTTGACATTAAAGTACAACATGAACTTCTGAGACTCATTGTTTCAAAAGACAGATAAAAATATAGAACTATTTTTTAAAAATAAAATATCAGGTTTTCTAACTTCCAAGACCTTATTTTACCTTACATAAGTCACGTTTAATTCATTGGACTAAGTCAATGATTTTATCTGGTGATTTATCTGACCCAGCACCATGAACTTGAGCCATCACATTCATAAAGATGCCAGGTTATATCATTTAGGAACCCTGATGATTAATCTTTCCTGGTTTTACTCCCAAGCAGATAGTGGAGCCAAAAAGGTAATTATTTACATACCCTCCAGCTATACAACATATGGTTATTAAATGCCAAACCTGGAAAATATCTAATGTTGCATAACTCCACACTAACCATTCACTGGTTTCATTCTGCTCCTTGTGTTGTGGTAAACTTTGGTTCATGTATTTCAGACACCTTCACTGTTTTTATATCCCAGTATCCAAATGAGAAAAGAATAGCAAAAGGCAATTACAGAAAGAATGACTTCATGCAGTTAGGGGAAAGTGCCCTTTTGTTCTCAACCCCACAATGCTGTGTGCTCTAAATATGGCAGTTTAATATAAAGTAAAGACAGAACAGGACACCTATTTTATCCTTTTTTTTATTACTTCTTTCAATCACAAAGGGAGTATAAATGTTAGATAGCAAAGTTTGAATGGAAATAAAAGCATATAATGAAGAGTGTTTTATTTTAAAATTTTAGAAACTTAGGAAACAGAATTTACAAATATTTCAAGGACCATTTATAAAATTAAAGATGTACAAGTATATTGTTATGGATTGATATGAAGTCATTTGATAGAATCAATTATGACAACACAGAATCTTCTTGTTGAACAGTAACAGTTATCCTTCATACCAAATTTTGATTTGAAGGTTGAAGTTAAAAGGAAGAAGTGTGCAATTCAAGAGACAAAATTATCACAAAATCTACACAATTATGCTGACAACACAGATGATGACGAAGATGTATTAATTCAAAGAAGAAAGACTAGAAATGCTGATTTCCCACTGTTTCCTCCTAAAGGGGAAAGGACAATGTGATAGGTGAGATGATGATAGTATTTCACACTGGAAAATTGTTCCTGTTCTATAAAATTGATTCTGAAAGCATGATTTGCAAATTATGATTTTACTCAAAATAATCAGCCTTACAGGAATATCAAAAAAATAAACAATGAGGTAATATTTCCATATGGACTTGTAAATATTTACTTAAACAGGATAGTCATGGTTGGCAAATGTGATTAAAAAGGTATTATCATGCTCTGTTAGTAAGTGGAATTTATTAGTGTTTTTGGAATGACAGTTTAGTAGCGTGTGCCAGAATTTCAAAATATTGTTCCACAAACCTAACAGCTTCACTTATGTTACTGGAACCTTCTAGAACAGGAAAACATGACTTGTAAATGCATGCATGTACATGTTAAATACATGTGTTACATATTATACAAAACTTAGAAAGGTGACTAATGTGTCTACATGTATGTTAAGCACATTTATGTAAACATTGCAAATATAAATATGCACATTAAGAGTATTTTGTATAGCATTGTCACATCATTAAGTTGGGGTTAATCTAAATAATTATCAATGAGGAAATAATTAAATTATCATATGTATAAAATAATGCATTGTACAACCATTTTAAAATAAATTTAGTTCTCCAGGGTACTGATATTTTCTCATTTAATTATATTTAAAGTGCTTATTTTGATGACACCCCTTAAAAATTTTTTTTTCTAATATTGAACATACATCGCATTGCTAAAGGATACTCCTTGCTATGCTGGCACCGTTCTTTGGTACAGCAAAACTACTCAATGATAGATTTGGGCCATATGTTCCCAAGGCCTGAGTGCTCAAATATTGAAGGATCAGACTAATCTACATACTGCTAATTAATTGCACATGGTTACAAAGTTTCCATCAATACTTCATTATATTTGGTAAAATCTTATAACTTTTCTCAAATAATATTTGACATATTAACCAAGGAATTGTTAGTAAATATTTTGGTCTTTGTGAAACATAAGGTCTCTGTGGTTGTAGTCAGAAACATGTTATAGATGATAGTGAATGTGAGTGGTGTATTCCACTATAACTTTTCTCGAGGGGGACGTGGGGATTCCTCAGTAGTAATGTTTGTTTACATGCATGTAGCCTAGGTTTCATCCCCACCACCTCAATCAATCAGTCAGTTAAGCTGTCTTTACAAAAGTAGGAAGAACTTACATTGGCACACAAGCACTAATTTGTTGACTCCTGTGCTAAACTGGAAGTGCACCTAATGTAGTGAATCTTCATTTCGAATTTATTTTGCAGGATATATTGATATCCTTTTGAGGTTAATAAACTCAAGCATTCATCATCCCATATTATTCAACAGTGACTTCATGTAAAGTTTATAGAAATTAAATTTATAACAGATAATATTCTGAATTGTTTCCCTTTTATTACTGATATAAAAAGCAATATTTTAATATAACTTATAAATGTATATTTGCATACTCTAAAATTAGATGATTTGCTTGAAAAAGAATTGCTGCCCTTGAGACATTATTTCTTTCTGTGGTCATTTTTTATCAATATGAGCAAATGATACTCAGAATATACAATAAATAAGGAACCTTAATGGGTGCTTCAGTCCAGTTTAGAATTTCATGAGTTAATGATTTAATATCTTCATCTAGTATGTTTGGGCGACAGATATTTATAATATTAAAAAGTGATGAAGTGTCATAAACATACTACATTATCATAATGTAAGAATTGAAAAATGCAGGTAAACCAGAAGAAAAATGAGTCATCCCTGACGATGCTCTTCAGCTATGATGTCACTGAAAGGAGGGGCTTCACTTACTGACCTGCACTGCTTTTCCTTGTTTCCTGTTCCTTGTGGTGCTGAGATCGAACCAGTGCGTTGAGCATCCTAGGAAAGCACTCAAATCCTGAGCGACAACCCCAGGCTTCCATTCATTCTTGAACTCACTCCAGAAACTTTCATGCCAGTCCTTCCTCCAAAATTGCTTTTCCCAATTTTTCCTCTGATTTTCACTTGGATAAATCTAGACATAGTTTCTTCTACCTCATTTTACTTAACCTATCAGCAATATTTGACCCAATGGATAATTCCTTCTTTGAAATGTCTTCACTTGCATTTTAAGATATCATTCACTCTCCTGGTTTTCTTCCTACCTTTTAGTCCATTCCCCTTAGTCTTCTGTGCTTGTTTGTACTCAGAGGACCCCACAATTTCTCCATGCCTTGTATGTACCAATTATTTTCAAATGTTTATCTCCAACCAATGTCTTACTCCATAATTCCAGTCCTGTATAATAAACTACCTTCGGGCTGGGGAGATAGCTCAGGTGGTAGAGTGCTTGCCTTGCAAGCACAAGGCCCTGGGTTTGATCCCCAGCACCACAAAAAAAAAAAAAAAAGAAAAAAGAAAAAAGAAAAAGAATAAACTACTTTTTGTCCTGTTGGGTGTAAACAATGTAGCATGTCTAGAATTCTGTTCCTAAATTTTTTTTTTCTCAGACCTATCATTCTTCCTTGAGTTAATAGTAACTCTTCCAGTTACTTTGACAGAATAACTTGGTATCATTATTTTCTCACCTCTCTCTCATACCACACAGATAATCTGCCTGCAATTTTGTCAGGTCTGCTTTCCAAGTTAGTCACATATTTCAGGTCCAAGTTATCAGCATCTCCCATCGAGATAAGGGCAAGCACTAGGCTAATTAGTCTACTTGCATCTTTTTAAATCCTCTTTCCATCAATTCATAATACAATAAGCCAATCAAATCTAAATTAATCCATTTGTTCTCCCCTGCTCACAACATTTTAATTTCATCCAAATATGCTGAGTCCATGCCAAAACTTTTCTTAATATCAGCCACATCATGCATAGTTGGTTTCCTGTGGCATCTGACTTCAACTTGTATTTTCTCTTTCACTCTCTTCCAATAGAACATCCCATTATTCCTTAAACTTACCATGCAGATTTCTATATTTGAAGCTTTTTTATCAGAGAGCTTCCTGGCTTGCTGATTCTTTTCATCATATTATACTTAAAGCCACTGTCTCAGAAAGATCTTTCCAGGACATCCTGAATGATGTCTGGACCACTTCTCCACTAAGATGCATAAAAAGTTTTAATTTTGCTTTTCTTTGGCATACCATATATTTTGGCTCCCTATCTTGTGAGTCTACTTTACTCTCAAAAGTAAGATTATTTTTTCATGTTTGCTATCTGGAAAAGAGGGTCTATGTATAGGAGCAAGGAACTGCTGAATAAACAATTATTAAATGTGTGAGTGGAGTTGATTCTTGGTGTATTATTTGAATTATTAGACTAATTCTCACTTAGAAAATGTTTTGGATTCTTTGAAATCTTTATTGTAGGCTATGTTCTATAAATCATTATTGTTCCATTGAATCATAAAAGTCTAATATTGTGGTTGCTCATTATTCTTTTATTGGTATTTATGACCTTTTAAACTGCAGTAAAGTGGATCAAATCATTGCAAAGTTCTTTTGTATTAAGAAAATTGAAATATGAGTATATGAAATTTAATAAAATTTAACAATTTTCAAAGGATTAAGAATCTTCATAAACTGAAATTCTAAAAAGGAATGTACTCTTATCTCTGCTAAGAGAAAGCTGTATTTGTCAGACTCTTTCTAACAGAGCACTCTACTTATCTTACGTAGGATTTTGAAAAGAGAGGAGGGTAAGGCTCAGCCAGCATTCACAAGGTGAGTGGCACCTGTAGCAACGAGGCGTTTCAGCATGCAGTTGCTGTTGGCCGGCACTCGGAGGCTCCTTCTGTGGTGGGTGTTGTCTCCCACTGGTGCCTTTCAGGAAGCCAGCGGCCGACATGCCTTAGTTGATATTGGAAGCCATTAGTTACTGATTGCCTAAATAAGTTTAAAACTGGTTTAGGTGGCTGCTTGATACCATGACTATGGGCCATTCCTTTCTGAAACCAACTGTAATCAGATGTTTTCTATCTAAAAGATGCTGGATATCAACCGTTCAGAATAAAAACTATTTCATATTCTGTAACTTTTGGCTTATATTTGGACTCTGGCATGAGACATTTTTTCATAATTCTTCTCAGGAATATCTCCCTTTTTAGATGCTTAGAATGGTTAGTCTGAATGAGGATACTTATGTTCATTACTTTTTTTGGTAAATGTTAGCTTTCATTTATTTTTGATATTTTCATGTGATCATGCTCAACTTCTCACAAAATAATCTACGATGAAGGAGTTTCAGTCTCTGTAAATCATGTACATATGTGATGGTGATTTCATATAACAATTCCCTGCTTTCTTCATATAAAAGAAATTATGATACTTTTTTTGGAAATCCAGCTTTCTAATTTTAAGAATTTAATTCAGAAAAGTTATCTTTAGGTGCTCAGAATAGGAAAACACACAAAAACAAGATATGAAGGAACGTAAATTTATTGATGATGATTACTATCATAGGAAATTTACTCAATTTTACCTTTTATGGTTTTAATATTTTTGTTTATTTTTGTATTATATTTTTACATAATATCAGGGTTCCTTTTGACATGATGATAAAAGCATGGAATATAATTTACTCCAACTCATTCTCTACTACTTTCCCTTTTTCTGCATTCCTCCCCCTGTCTCCTTTCCACTATTCTGCCAAGTTTTTCTTCAATATCTGATTTTTAAATGAATGCATTATAGAAATACATATAGGTGAAATCCCATGTAAATAGAAGAGAGATCAATGGAGTAGAGCAAAAGAATTTAGGGGTAATGGGGAGAATGTGAAAAAGGAGAAACAGGGGTATGAAAACTATCCTTGATACATGTATGAACATACAACAGTTTATATCACCTCTATCTGCAATACACCTTTTAATATTATAATCATATACTAGGCTAAAATCTGCAAACTTTACAAATGAATTTTTGATAAAATTCACAACTAGTTATAACATTATTATTTTGAAGTCTGTTTAATATATTCATGTATCTTAAGAGGTTTTGCCACTAAGATGTGTCCCAGATTTCTTCTTTCATCTTAGATACCTCACATGATTTTTAAAACTTCATTGAAATTTTCTAAAATGACCTATAAAGATAAAATTGAAATGTGGCACAAATCTAATTAATACTTTAAGAATCATTGCTTACATATGTAGTGAGCTCTAGTGTTCAAATACAGCATTCAGACTTATTTAGCCCTAATATATTATTACTTGCCATTACCTATTTTACATTTCCCTTTGAAGTGTCCATGAAACACCTAGATGCCGCATATCTAACCTTTGCTCTTACATTCTATTCTCTAAGTATATTGGGGTTTTTGCCACTTTTGTGTGCTTCTGTAAGATTCTTTTTATATTTCATCTGTTCTATTAAGTTCCCCTTGGGATCAGATCCTACAATGTGGGTACCAACTCATATTTCACATTATTTCATAAACGTATATCTATTTGTCAAATCATAGTATATATTTTCTCATATTTATATATTACTTTATCACTTTTTAAAAATTAATAAATGAATTAAATGGGGAAGAGTCAGAGTTTTACCAAAGTTGATTTTATTTATTGTCAGAGGACACTATGGGTAATCAGTAGATTTCTATGGATTTTTTTACATAGTGGTTCTGCCTTGTCCAATAAAGAGGTAAAGAAAAATTAAAATATAAAACAGACCACCAAAGAATCTGTGGCATCATTAGTGTTAACTGATTCACTATCCAGGGGCATTCTGCAAGCGAAAGTATGTCCAAATCTCCATCATATCCACTTAGAACCAGACTTCCTTAACATGACTCCCAAAGCACAAGAAATAAAAGCAGAAATCAATAATTGGGATAGATTCAAATTAAAAAGCCTTTTCTTAGCAAAGGAAACTATCAACAATGTGAAGCGAGAGCCTATAAAGTGGGAGAAAACCTTTGGCACACACACTTTAGATAGAGCACTATTCTCTAGAATCTATAAAGAACTCAAAAAATTTCACACCAAAAATACAAATAACCCAATCAACAAATGGGCTAAGGATGAGCAGATGCTGCACAGAAGAAGATCTACAAGCAAGTAACAGATATATGAAAAAATATTCAACATCTATACTAAAAAGAGAAATGCAAATAAAAAATATCTTAAGATTTTATCTCACCTCAATTAGACTTCTTGTATCAAGAATACAAGCAACAATAGGTGTTGTCGAGGATGTGGGGGAAAAGGTACATTCATACATTTGCTGGTGGGGTTGCAAATTAATGCAGTCACTCTGGAAAGCAGTGTGGATATTCCTTAGAAAATGTTCAATGGAACCATCATTTGACCCAACTCTCCCACTCCTTGGCCTATATCAAAGGAATTAAAATCGACATACTACAGTGATGCAGCTACATCAATGTTTACAGAAGCTCAATTCACAATTGCTAGATTGTGCAACCAACCTAGATGCCTTTTATAGATGATTGGATAAAGGAATTGTGATACACACACACACACACACACACACACGCACAATGGAGTATTATTTATCCATAAAGAACAATAAAATTATGGCATTTGCAGGTATATGGATGGAGTTGGAGTATATCATGCTAAGTGAAATAAACCAATTCCAAAAAATCAAAAGCTGAATGATTTCTCTGATTAGATGATAATACATATTGGGGGATCAGAGGGAGGCAAGAATATAGGAAGGTAGTATTGTATAGAGGAATAAGGGGTGGGGAGGTGGTGGTGGGAAAACTAATAGAATGAGACAAATGTCTTTACCCTATATACAGTTATGATTATGCAAATGATGCATCTCTGCTTCGTGTACAACCACAGAAACAATAGTTTTACCCCACTGGTGTACAATGAATCAAAAATTTAAAAAAAGGAAAAATGAAAGATGGTTGTAGTTTAAATGAGATAGTTCAGGATGAAGGAAGGCAAAATCTGCTAATTTTTAATTTACCTGTGAAGGAAAGTTAGCAGTTATTTTTTTTTCTGGAAATAATACATAATAGTGTGAATCAAAGGAAGAGTTTACTAGATATTATCAATGCTGCTGACAGATTGATTAAGTTGAGGACAAGTGAATTTGACAAGGAGCAGTTTCAATGAATGGTCACTATGGAATCCTGACTTCAGTGGATAAATATAAGAAGCTGCTTAAAGAATTGTTCCTGGGAAAAGCAATAGAGAAATGAACACTAACTGGAGAACAACGTGGGAATTAAGAATTTTTTCTTTTAAAGTAGAAGATTTTTACGTATATTTATATCCTGTTGAAAATGAGCCAGAAGAGAACAGTTTTGTTCAGTTACTTGAGTTTGCAAGTCCTTTTCAGAAAACTTCATACATTATCTTGGAGGATTTATACTAAGCTACTTTTCTTCAGAATTTCTATTTATTTATATGTTTTCTATGGTAGGAAGTGGTTTTTCATTGTGCATTGGTTCAAATATGGGCTATGCTGATGCACTTGAACATGCAAATGATGATCCAAGAGTTTATCTATCATAATTTTTTTAATTATGTAATAGAAAATGCAAACACATAGGTCAACAAGATAGAATATAATTATGCCTTTCTGAATAGCTATGATTTTGTATGGTACTCTAAAATGTCAGGTGAATCAATGTAATAGGTATTTAGATTCTGGGGGAATGCGAGGATTTGTGTGTTTATAATCTAAAATATTAAGAACACAGTGTAGATTATTAATTTTGAATTTTGAATTTTAGAATTTTAAAGTATCAAAGCCTTGTTTCCCTATGCCAGTAGCAAAAATGAAAGTATATTTTGTGCTCAGTAGCTGCTAAATGAGGGAATGAAGTATGAATACATAAATGGCATCCACTGATGAATTTGATTAGAGAAAATAAATCTAATTTTTTGAAGCTTGCTTTCCAAAATTGGCTAGGTAATACTTTTATTCAAAAAATATTGGCAAGATTCAGAAATTGTTATGTATAATTATAGACAGATATGGAATGATAACATAGATTTATCTGCTATTATTTCCCTCAAAACCCCTGAAGAAAAATGCTATTTCCACAACACAAGGCAAAAGAAATATTACAGAGACTAAAAACCTGAGTTTGATTCTGGGTTTGCCAGTAACCATTTGGAAAAGTCACATGGCCTTGCTGTGCCTTGTTTGTACCTTTTATAAAAATACCTAATGTGATATCTGCATATTACAGAACTGTTGTGAGGATTAAAAGACGTTTAGCACATGTACAGTACTTCTAATTGTGTTCAGTGATTGCATATCCTGAAGCACAAACGGCTAACGTTATTACAGAAGAGTTTTCCTCATTTAAGAATTAAAGTCACATGCTACAAATAACTTTTAGCACCTCATAGAAGTTTTATTTTTTGCAAAGGATAACAAAGCACTGCCATATTTCTCTCAAAAATTGCAAGTAACATTTTTTTGGCTTGGAATGTCATGAGTGTGCTCTGAATTTAATCCTTTGCTTTGATTCTATTAGTAGTAGTATTCTTATATTTTAATGTTATCCTTCTGTTTATAATTGAATTGTCCTTGTAACAAAATGACTAATATTTCTGAATAGGAGAAATAGAATACAAATGTAGAAATTTTATGTAAAAATATAATAGTCAGATATTATTTATATTTTAAATATATATAGTATTTTCTGAAAGGATTTTATGTGTGTATAATTTTTTGTAAGCCCAGAATGAAAACATCTAAAGAAAAGAAAAAGGTATTGTTTGAAATAATGCAAAATAATATTGTATTGAAAAAGAACATTATGAAATGAAAGGCAATACATTTTTTTTATTGTATACAAATGGGATACATGTTGTTTCCCTTTTGTACATAGAGTCAAGGCATACCATTTGTGTAATCATACGTTTACATAGGGCAATGATGTTTATTTTTTTTCCTTCCCCCCCCACTCCTCCCACCCCTCTTTTCCCTCTATAAAGTCCTTCTTTCCTTCATTCTTACCGTTCTCCTTATCCCTAACCCTAAACCTAACCCTAAACCTAATGCTAACCCCTCCCACCCCCCATTATATGTCCTCATCCACTTATCAGCGAGATCATTTGTCCTTTAGTTTTTTGAGATTGGCTTATCTCACTTAGCATGATATTCTCCAATTTCATCCATTTGCCTACAAATGCCATAATTTTATCATTCTTCATTGTGGAGTAATATTCCATTGTATATATATGCCACAGTTTCTTTATCCATTCATCAACTGAAGGGCATCTAGGTTGGTTCCACAATCTGGCTATGGTGAATTGAGCAGCAATGAACATTGATGTGGCTGTATCTCTGTAGTATGCTGATTTGAAGTCCTTTGGGTATAGGCCAAGGAGTGGGATAGCTGGGTCAAATGGTGTTTCCATTCCAAGCTTTCTGAGGAATCTCCACACTGCTTTCCAGAGTGGCTGCACTAATTTGCAACCCCACCAGCAATGTATGAGTGTTCCTTTTTCACCACATCCTCGCCAACACCTATTGTTGCTTGTATTCTTGATAATCGCCGTTCTAATTGGGGTGAGATGGAATCTTAGGGTAGTTTTGATTTGCATTTCCCTTATTACTAGGGATGCTGAACATTTTTCCATATGTTTGTTGATTGCTTGTAGGTCTTCTTCTGTGAAGTGTCTGTTCATTTCCTTAGCCCATCTGTTGATTGGATTATTTGTAGTCTTCGTGTAGAGTTTTTTGAGTTCTTTATAGATTCTGGAAATTAGCGCTCTATCTGAGGTATGGTTGGCAAAGATATTCTCCCACTCTGTAGGCTCTCTCTTCACATTTCTGATAGTTTCCTTTGCTGAGAGAAAGCTTTTTAGTTTGAATCTATCCCAGTTGTTGATTCTTGCTTTTATTTCTTGTGCTATGGGAGTCCTGTTAAGGAAGTATGATCCTAAGCCAACAAGTTGAAGATTTGGACCTACTTTTTCTTCTATAAGATGCAGGGTCTCTGGTCTGATTCCAAGGTCCTTGATCCATTTTGAGTTGAGTTTTGTTTAGGGTGAGAGATAGGGGTATAATTTCATTCTGTTGCATATGGTTTTCCAGTTTTCCCAGCATCATTTGTTGAAGAGGCTATCTTTTCTCCATTGCATATTGTTGGAACCTTTATCTAGGTATGAGAAAATTGTATTGATTTGGGTTTGTGTCCATGTCCTCTATTCTGTACCATTGATCTACCTGTCTATTTTGGTACCAATACCATGCCGTTTTTGTTACTATTGCTTTGTAGTAGAGTTGAAGATCTGGTATTGCAATACCCCCTGCTTCGCTCTTGCCACTGAGGATTGCTTTAGCTATTCTAGGTTTTTTATTCTTCCAGATGAATTTCATAATTGCTTGCTCTATTTCTGCAAGATACATCATTGGGATTTTAATTGGAATTGCATTGAATCTGTATAGCACTTTAGGTAGTATAGTCATTTTGACAATATTAATTCTGCCTATCCAGGAACATGGGAGATCTTTCCATCTTCTAAGGTTTTCTTTAATTTCTTTCTTTAGTGTTCTGTAGTTCTCATTGTAGAGGTCTAGGTCTTTCACCTCTTTTGTGAGATTGATTCACAAGTATTTTTTTTTTTTTGATGCTATTGTGAATGGGGTAGTTTTCCTAATTTCTCTTTCTGAAGATTCATCACTTATGTATAAAAATGCATTGGATTTATGAGCATTGATCTTGTAACCTGCTACTTTACTGAATTCACTTATGAGTTCTAAAAGTTTTCTGGTGGAATTTCCAGGTTCCTCTAAATATATAATCATGTCATCAGTGAACAGGGATAGTTTGAGTTCTTCTTTTCCTATTCGTATCCCTTTAATTTCTTTGGTTTGTCTGATTGCTCTGGCTAGAGTCTCAAGGATGATGTTGAATAGAAGTGGTGAAAGAGGGCATCCCTGCCTTGTTCCAGTTTTTAGGGGGAACGCTTTCAGTTTTTCACCATTTAGAATGATATTAGCCATGGGCTTAGCGTAGATGGCCTTTATAATGTTAAGGAATGTTCCCACAACCCCAATTTTTTCTAGGGTTTTGAGCATGAAGGGATGCTGTATTTTATCGAATGCTTTTTCTGCATGTATTGAAATAATCATGTGATTCTTAACTTTAAGTCTGTTGATATGGTGAATGACATTTATTGATTTCTGAATGTTGAACCAACCTTGCATCCCTGGGATGAAACCCACTTGATCGTGGTGCACTATCTTTTTAATATATATTTGTATGCGATTTGCTAAAATTTTGTTGAGAATTTTTGCGTCGATGTTCATTAAGGATATTGGTCTGAAATTTTCTTTCCTCGATGTGTCTCTGTCTGGTTTAGGTATCACGGTGATAATGGCTTCATAGAATGAGTTTGGGAGGGTTCCCTCCTCTTCTATTTCATGGAATAGTTTGAGGAGTATTGGAATGAGCTCTTCTTTAAAGGTTTTGTAGAATTCGGCTGAGAACCCATCTGGTCCTGGACTTTTCTTTGTTGGTAGGCTTTTGATGACCTCTTCTATTTCATTGCTTGAAATTGGTTTATTTAAGTTGTGTATGTCCTCCTCGTTCAGTTTAGGTAATTCATATGTCTCTAGAAATTTGTTGATGTCTTCGAGGTTTTCTGTTTTGTTGGAGTGTAGATTTTTGAAATAGCTTCTAATTATGTTTTGTATTTCACTCGTGTCTGTTGTGATGTTTTCTTGTTCATTCCGAATTTTAGTAATTTGAGTTTTCTCCCTCTTTCTCTTTGTTAGTGTGGCTAAGGGTTTATCAATTTTATTTATTTTTTCAAAGAACCAACTATTTATTTTGTTAATTTTTCCAATTGTTTCTTTTGTTTCAATTTCGTTGATTTTGGCTCTGATTTTAACTATTTCCTGTCTTCTACTACTTTTGGTATTGGTCTGCTCTTCTTTTTCTAGCGCTTTGAGCTGTAGTGTTAAGTCATTTATTTGTTGATTTCTACTTCTTTTTTTGAATGCGCCCCATGAAATAAGTCTTCCTCTAAGTACTGCTTTCATAGTGTCCCAGAGATTTTGATATGATTTGTCTTTGTTCTCGTTTACTTCTAAGAATTTTTTTATTTCCCTCCTGATGTCTTCTGTTATCCATTCATCATATAATAGTGTATTATTTAATCTCCAGGTATTGGAGAAGTTTCTGTTTTTTATTCTGTCATTTATTTCTAATTTCAATCCATTATGATCTGATAGAGTATATGGTAGTATCTCTATCTTCTTGTATTTGCTAACAGTAGCTTTGTGGCATAAAATATGGTCTATTTTAGAGAAGGATCCACGTGCTGCTGAGAAGAAAGTGTATTCGTTCTTTGTTGGATGGTATATTCTATATATGTCCGTTAAGTCTAAATTGTTGATTGTGTTGTTGAGATCTATAGTTTCTTTATTCAATTTTTGTTTGGACGATCTATCCAGTAGTGAGAGAGGTGTGTTAAAATTGCCTAGTATTATTGTGTTGTGGTCTATTTGATTTCTGGAATTGACAAGGATTTGTTTGACGTACGTGGATGAGCCAGTGTTCGGGGCATAGATATTTATGATTGTTATGTCTTGCTGATTTATGCTTCCCTTAAGCAGCATGTAATGTCCTTCTTTATCCCTTCTGACTAGTTTTGGTTTGAAGTGCACATTATCTGAAATGAGGATGGATACTCCAGCTTTTTTGTTGTGTCCGTGGGCATGGTATGTTTTTCCACATCCTTTCACCTTTAGTCTATGGGTGTCTCTTTCTATGAGATGAGTCTCTTACAGGCAGCATATTGTTAGATTTTTCTTTTTAATGCAATCTGCCAGTCTGTGTCTTTTGATTGATGAGTTCAGGCCATTAACATTCAGGGTTATTATTGTGATATGATTTGTATTCCCAGTCAATTGACTCATATTTGTTTTTGACATGATTTAGTTTCTCCTTTATTTGGCTATTCCTTTAGGCTAGCGCCTCCTGTTGCTGATTTGCATCATTGTTTTTCATCTCTTCCTCATGGAATATTTTGCTGAGAATGTTCTGTAATGCTTGCTTTCTTTTTGTAAATTCCTTTAGCTTTTTTGTATCATGGAAGGATCTTATTTCATCATCAAATTTGAAGGTAAGTTTTGCTGGGTATAAGATTCTTGGTTGGCATCCGTTTTCTTTCAGGGCTTGGTATATGTTGTTCCAGGCCCTTCTAGCTTTTAGGGTCTGGATTGAAAAATCTGCTGATATTCTTATTGGTTTCCCTCTGAATGTAATTTGATTCTTTTCTCTCGCGGCCTTTAAAATTCTGTCTTTATTTTGTATGTTAGGTATTTTCATAATAATGTGCCTTGGTGTGGGTCTGTTGTAATTTTGTGTGTTTGGAGTTCTATAAGCCTCTTGTACTTGGTTTTCCATTTCATTCTTCAGATTTGGGAAATTTTCTGATATTATTTCCTTGAATAGATTGTTCATTCCTTTGGTTTGTTTCTCTAAGCCTTCCTCAATCCCAATAATTCTTAAATATGGCCTTTTCATTATATCCCATAATTCTTGTAGATTCTGTTCATGATTTCTTACCATCTTCTCTGTTTGGCCAACTTTGTTTTCAAGATTAAATAATTTGTCTTCAATGTCTGAGGTTCTGTCTTCCAGGTGTTCTATCCTATTGGTTATGCTTTCTATGGAGTTTTTAACTTGGTTTATTGTTTCCTTCATTTCAAGTATTTCAGTTTGTTTTTTTTTTTTTCAGTATCTCTAACTCTTTATTGAAATGATCTCTTGCTTCCCGTATTTGGTCTTTTAACTGTTGATTGGTGCGATCATTTAATGCCTGCATTTGCTCTTTCATCTCCTCATTAGCTTCCCTGATCATTTTAATTACGTATATTCTGAACTCCCTTTCTGACATTTCTTCTGCTGTGCTGTTGTTGGGTTTTATTGATGTAGTATCTAGGTTTGTTTGGGACATTTTCTTCCCTTGTTTTCTTATATTGGTCAGCTGTCAGTGGGACCCTGAGATATTGCAGTTTTCCACTATTGGCTTATAGTGTCCCAGTAGATTTCCAGTGTATCACCTCCCAGCCTTCAGTGGCCTGATGTCTTGGAGGAATCTGATAATGCAGTGCATCTGAAGAAAACTGCCCCTAGCCCCCTACTGGTTCCACGGTTTGGAGCTGGCTCTGTGCGGAAAGGCTCTCACTGTGGGCCTGCACCGTGCAGCTGACCGTGTGGGAGGAGTCCACTGCCGGAGTGTGGAAGGCTACCTTGGGAAGACTCTAGCTGCCCTGCCTGGCTCCGATAAGCCACCTCTATCTGGGCCTGCCACCCGGGCCGAGCTTTACCCAGTGGGCAGACTCACCCGTGGCTCTATTTCAGTCCGAGTCTCTCAATGCCTCCCCTTCTTAACTCCTGGGTTCTGGAGCGACTGGGGGTGCAGTCACCCTCTAGGCCGCCATCTTGGATCACCCCGTGAAGAGAGCCTGCGGCCGGAGTGGGCAGAGCTGCCTGAAGAGGTCTCTGGCTGCCCTGCCCTGCCCTGATCCCAGAGGCTGCTTGCAGATCGAAGCTCTCCGTTGGTTCAGGGGCTTGTGGCTGCTTCTATGTAGAAAGCCTCTCACTCGGCAATACATTTTTAAATAAAAATTAAAATAAATTACAAAAGGTAAAGTGGAAAAATAGTGAATCTTTTGTTATGTACAAACTTTAATTTTGAAATATGACCAAGAAAAGGAAAATAGATGGTACCAGAGACCATTATGTTAGGTGAAATGAAAGGAACTCAGAAGGGGAGGGGTCCCCTATTTTCTCTCATGTGGAAGCTAGCGGGTAAAAAGGAAATATGGAACAGAAAGGTGGGGATCTTGGATCTCATGAGAATCAATGCAGGATCTGTAGAGGAGAGAGACCGAGGTGGAAATTTGGGAAGGAACAGAGATGTGCTGGGGTGTGATACTGAGCAAATTATATTGTGTATTGTGTGCATGTACAAACGTGATGAGAAGTCTCATCATTAAGTACAAAAACAACGCACCGATAAAAATGTGGAAAAGGAAAAACAACCTGTGCTTCTGCTTATATAAAAATGTGGCTAATATTTTTTTTGGTATATTTAGTACATGGTATATAATTTTGTGTTAAATTTTTGAAAGTGTATTATTGTATTATAGGTAAAAAACCAAATAGATGTTATAGAAGACAATGATGACCTAACTTACTCACATGAAACAGTCTCACAGGATAGTGAATTGGTTTGCCCTAATTGTAATAGTATTTTACTAATCAAAAATCATGGAATGCCATGTAAAGGTAAGATCTTTCTGTAAAAATTAGACCTTTTATGTATATTCGTACACACATTTCTTAGCACTGCTCCATAGAGCACTGATGTGCTGTTAAAGTCATAAATGTGCTTTATATTAAAATAATGTGTGAACTATGGTCCATTCTCAACTGAACACCTTTGATCATTCTCCCTACACTTGTCTCCACTCTTTTTATTGACTCCTCTGCTCTCTTGTGCTTGACCATTATCAGGGCAGGTTACCAGTGTCCATACCTGAATTCTGCAGTAAACTCAGAACTGTTTTTCCTACTATACTACCTCCTTAAACAATTCCCTTTTCTACAAGCATAATAATATATTCTTTAAAAATTTAGATCTACAAATGTTAAATTCTTCTTAGAATTCAGCCATCTCTTCTCTTTCATATAACATTAAAGGCCTCAGTTTTCTAGGTTTATTCTGCTCCTGTGTCCCAATCCTGTTTCAGATGTTTCTTCTTGAAATAAATCTTTCTGTAGAGGCAGTTTTCAAAAGCTTTATTTGAGGTACTATTGACCTGATAAATTGTACATGGGATAAGTGTGAAATTTGACAAGTTTTGACCTACATATTAATCACATATTTAATTATCATAATTAAGGTACGTAAGAAATCCCTTTAAAGTCTCCACATGCTCCTTTCATGAGAGATACCAAATTAATTTTCAAATTATTTGTACAATTTTCAATGTCCATCAGCAGTATGATAATCTCTTTTCCTCCCCATATTCATTATCAAAAAGTATTGTGGGTACATAATCTGACCATCAGTGTGGTTTCAATATGCATTTCTCCAATAACTAATACTGTTGAACTTCTTTCCATGTGCTTATTATCCCTTAGGATGTCTTCCTTTGTTGAACTGTATTTTCAAATGTCTTGCCATAATAAGAATTAGTGTGTTCATTATTTTAACAGTTCATGATAAGTTCTGGATAGTATTTCATTATCAGCTATATTTTTGCAAAATATTCTCACTAATTTCTGTCATGAACTATATTAAGCTTTAATTTTAACCCTTTCATTTGTTGTTTCTACTTACACATAACAGTGGAATGTATGTTGATATATATATGGAGTTTAACTTCCCATTCTTGTTGTACATTTTGTGGAGTTACACTAGCTGTGTATTCATATATGAACTTAAAAATTATGTCAAATTTATTCTAACTGTCTTTCCTATTCCCATTCTCTGTACCTTCCCTCATTCTTCTTTGTCTAATTCAATTAACTTCTTTTCTTCCCTCCCCTCCTTATTGTATATTAGCATCCACTTATCAGAGAGAACATTCAGAGATTTAATATGTTGTTTCACTCTTCCTATTTACCTCAATTTATTTTTTAATTTCATCCCTCATTTCTTCTATTATCCATTCATTATTAAGTAGTGTATTATTTCATATCCAGGTGTTACTGTAGCTTCATTTTTTTATTTTGTCATCAATTTCTATATTTATCCTCTTATGATCTGATTGGATACAAGGTATTATCTGTATTTCTTTTTTTATTTCCTAAAATTTGCTTTGTCACCTCAGTCATGGTCTATTTTAGAAAAAGATCTGTGTTCTGCTGAAAAGAAAGTGTATTAAATCCTTGATTAATGAAATATTCTATATATGTCTATTAAGTCTAAATTATTAATTGTATATTTTAATTCTATAGTTTTTTATTTAGTTTTTGTTTAGAGAATTTGTCAATGGTGAGAGAGTGCAAAAGTCACCCAGTACTATTTTGTTGTGGTGTATTTGTGCCTCAGAATTTTGAAGTATTTTTTGGATGTATGTAGATGCTCCAATATTTGGTGCATAAATATTTATGATTACTATGAACTGTCCTTCTTTGTCCCTTCTGATTAACTTTGGCTTGAAGTCCAACTTCATCTGATATGAGGATATAAATACCTGCTTGTATATGCGATTCATGTGAATGATACATTTCCCTGCATCCTTTCACATTCAATCTGTAGATGTGTTTGCCTATGAGGTGAGTCTCTTGGTGAAAGCATATTGTTATTTCTTGTTTTGGAATCCAGTCTGCAGTCCATGTCTTTTGATGATTTTAGGCCATTTACATTCAACGTTATAAACTGAAAATGATTTTATTCCCTGTTATTTTGATTTATTTCTGGTTTTTAATTTGATTTAGTTTCTCCTTCAATTGACTATTCTTCTGGTGCAGTTTATCCCTTTGCTGGCTTTCAGTTTTGTTTTTCATTTCTTTTTCATGAAATGAATTTTATTGAGAATGCTTTGTAGTACAGGCTTTCTAGATGTGAATTCTTTTAAGTTCTGTATATCATGGGACATTTTTATTTCAGCATCAATTCTGAAGCTTAATTTTGTTTGGTATAGTATTCTTGGCCAGCATCCATTTTATTTCAGAGCTTGGTATATATTGTTCCAATATCTTCTAGTTTTGAGGGTCTGGTTTGAGACATCAACTGATATCTGAATCAGTTTCCCTCTAAATGTGATCTGCTGTTTTTCTCTGGCATCCTTTAAAATTCTGTCCTCATCCTATATGTAATTTTGTAATAATGTGCCCTAGTCAGGGTATGCTGTAATTTTGTTTATTTGTGGTCCTGTAAACCTCCCATATCTAATTTTCCATTTCATTCTTTAGGTTTGGGAAATTTTCTGATATTTTTTCATTAAGTGGATTGTGCATTAATTTGGTTTGTATTTCTAGGCATTCATTTATACTGATAAATCTTAAATTTGATCTTTTTAGGTTATCCCATATTTCTTCAAAATTCTGCTCATGGCCAATTAACTCTTCTCTCCATGATTAACATAATTCAAGGTTCTATATTTTGTATTCATTGCCTAAAACTTTGTCTTCCAAGTGGTCAATTCTGTGGGTGATGCTTTCCATTGAATTTCAAATTTGGTTTATTGATTACTTCATTCTTCAGGATTTCTGCTTGATCTTTTTTCAGAATCTCTTTATTTAAGTGACCTTTTATTTACTGTATTTGCTCTCTAATTTCACTCCTTACATCATCCTTTAACTTGCAGATAAATTTAAGTATGTAATTTCTAAACTCCTCTGATATTTCTTCCACTGTAGTGTCAATAGATTCTCTTATTAAAGTGCCTTGTTTTGTCTGGGGCAATTTATTACCTTGCTTTTATAAGTTGTTTTTATGTCTATCCATGTAATATTATGGATATGAAGTAGTAGAGATTCTTCCCTGAGGACTTAAAGTGTTTCTGGCAGTTTCAAGTACCTCAGCATTTAGGGTGTGACAAATAATGAAAAAAAGTGAACAATCTTTATCATTAAACCAATGATTTGTACAATGTTGTCACAATAAACAAATAATATTAATGCCAACAATAATAGCAGTAAGTTAGCAAAAATATTTGCAAATTTGAATGGTGGACAGGGAAAGAAAGAAGTGATCTAAGATATGATGATTATGATAGAGGAGAAGAGAATTTAGAACTTAAAAAATTAAAGGAATAATGAAAGAGAACAATAGAGATTAGCTTTTATAGAAGAATAGAGAATGAGAGTCAAGGAAAACATATAAGTGAGAGATAAAAATATACGTATATATAAAGTAAAATTTTTGAAAATTAAAAAGAATACAAAACCAAATGGAAGTATATTAATCAAACATCCTAGTCCTCACAAAAAATATTCAAAATAAGTGGTTTCAAAAATAACCACTTATTTAAAATAAGTGGTTTCAAAAATGCTAGAAATGAGGGTATAAAAAGAAATGTGAATATATATGAATGTCCATGAACCATTAAGGTCACAGAGGAAAAATAAGGAAAACAAAAAAGATCTCAATGAAAAGTTAAGAAATTGTTTTCATTGGGATTCAAAAGATTCTTAGTTTTCCTTCTTAGCACTATTAAGTGAGTTCATCTAGACTGTGATGCTTGATCTACCCTCTGGGTGGGATTGCTAGATTGAGAGAGGTAATCCCAAAGATAGAACTCCTGGAGACAGGTTTAGGTAGTCTCCAAGTTCTTTACTGGATGCCAATTCATCTGGAGATTTGAAGTCAGCACTTCTCCTGGACCAAAAATTTCTAAACCATGCTGGAAGTGATCTTCCCAGGTTCCACTTGTGTGGTAAAGGAGGCAATTCTTATCCAACTCCATCACCTGCAGATCCCAAGTTTTCTGGGTCTTGGGTTTAGTCTCCAAAGTCAATCTCCTGCCTCTGCCCTTTCAAAAATTCAGTCTACCACATCCCTTGAAGCTGGTCCTACAAGCAGTCAGGTTGGATGGGGAAGGAGAGCAGGGTGGATTTCCAAGACCAGTTTCCCCTGTGTAAACCTCTCTGCACATTTGATTTTCTCCTGGTCAATTAGGCACACTCCATTTTGTGTAGTGTGGGTTTGACAGGCCTGTATTTTCAGCCAAACTTGGGTTTGCTGGGAAAGGACTTCCTCAGCTGCCAGCCCCAATTCCACATCTGCAAAATTGTTCCTTCCACTATTCTCTGCATGCTGCAGGAAAAGGTGCAGTCTCTTTCCAATATAAGGTTGTTGTGCAGTGTGCCTTTCAGTTTAGCTGGGCAGTGTCTTTGATCTCTAACCTCTTTATACCCAGACCCACCTCAGTCTGCCGAAAATGTGGGTTCTTCTAGTTCTCTTATATCTCTGCTTTGCTCACTTAAGGACTGCTCTGGGTAGTGCCTCTGATATTGGCAGTGGCTGTGCTGCTGGATATTTCTTATTTTATCATATTCAACTTCCTGAGTGTTTTGTGTCCAGTATTAAATTCCAGTAAAATCCCCCCCCCCTTTCTTTTTTGTTTGTTTGTCCACCTTTCTGAAAAGCTCCTGTCTGCTTTCTTGGCTTCATGTCATGGAGCAGAGGCAACTAGGAAATTGACCTTCTCTATTCTACCATCTTAAAACTCCAAATTTCATTATTTTAATACTGTATTTCCCAGAGCATAAGTTTTATACGAATTATATATTTGTTCATCTATGAATTTTGATTTTCATGTCATAACTATAAAATCATTTTCTATTCTGAGATTACATTTTCTCCTATGCTTTATTCTATATTGTTTATTGTGGATGTTATGCTTACATAAATGATCCGATTTACATTCATTTTGGTACATGATGGGAAGCCTGGCTCTAAGTTCATTTTGTTGATATGGAAATCTGGTTGTCCCATCACCATGTGTTAAAAAGGCTGTCCCTTCTCCATGGCTTTGTCATCATGCCTTTGTTAAAATTAATTTAGTTATGCATGTGAAGTTTCAATTCTGTACTTTCTATTGTATTCCATTTATCAATTAGACTTTCTCTATGCCAGACTCTCACTTATTTGATTACTGTAGATTTAGAGTACTTGAAATTATCCCTCCTATCCCTCATATCATTTCTTGGTTCAGAAATACTTGATCTATTCTAAAATCCTGTTATTCTCACGTGCTTTTTTTTTCTGTGCCAGAGTAATGCATGATAGACAAGCACTCTATCACTGAAAAATATATCCCCAGTCCTCCATAAAAATAAATGATATCTTTCCATTTAAGTGGTATTTAATTTTCTCATTAATAATTTGTATTTAGAGCACAGGTTTTTTTATGCATCATGAGATCTAACTGAATTTCAAGAAGTTTGAAATAATGTTTTAATTCAAGTAGTTTCTAAATAATGTTTTAATTTCTTTTGTAAAATATATTTTACTTTCTACTGATACAATAATTGTATACATGTTTATGGGATGCTCTGTATATATGCATATATATATATGTGTATATATGTATATATATATATGTGTATATATGTATATATACATATACATATATATGTATATGTGTATGTGTATATATATATATATATATATATACCTTTATACATATGTATATATACAAGGATTGATAATAAGATCAGACTGAGATATCTGTTACCTCAGATATTTATCATTCATTTGTTTTAGGAACTTTCAATTCTCTCTAGAAACAAGTTATTTTGAAATATTCAATTGTCAATCATAGTTATGTCTTACTGTGGTTCAGAACATCAGAAACTATTTGTTCTATCTGTCTGCACTCCTGTTACTATTAAATATTCTCTCTCCATCCATTCTTGCACACCCTCCCAGTAGGCTCTTGTCACAACTATTCTATTCTTCACTTCTGTAAGATCAACTTTTTACATGGAGGCCAAATAGAGTTTTATCATTTTTATACATACCTTCCAAGTATTAGACTTCATTGACTTCTTTTTTTTTGTTTGTTTATGTATGCATGAATTTATCTTTGATTTTGCAGTACATTTGTTTTGCTATCATTAAAATACCATAGACTAGCTACATAACAAAATACAGAAAACTTTTTCCTAAGTTCTGGAGGTGTGGAAGTCTAAAATCTAGACGCTAGCAGATTTGGTGTCTCGTGAAAACCTACTTCCTTTTTCACAGATGTCCAACATCTTCCCATCCCCACACATAGCAGGAGGAGTGATTGATCTCTCAGGGATCTCTTTTTAAAGAGGACTACTTATATTGTGATGACTCTTCACCAAATACCTAACCGCATTCAAAAGACCTTACCTTCTAATGTCATAATATATGTGATTATAATTTAGAATATAAATTTTGAGGGGACACAAACATTTAGAATACACCAAGTATTTCTTACTTCAGTTCTCCTGCTTGCTTTGGGGTTGAGTTTCATACTTTCTGTTTCTTAAGGTATAAGCCAAGGTCATTGATTGGAGATGCTTGTAATATAAATTTTCAGTGCTGAAATGTTTTATTAAAGTGCTGATGCTGATATAGTTCTCATATTCTACTGTCTTGTATTTTAATTTTTATTCAATTAAAAATGATTTTTGTTTCTATTTTCATTACCTCTTTGATAGAGGATTACTTATATGTGCGCTATTCAACTTCCACATGTATGGGCATTTTCCAGAGGTATGTGTGTTACCGTTTTCTAATTTAATGACTGTGTGATCAGGGAACATACTTTATGTGACCAATCATTTTGACTTAATTTCTTGATCATAATTTCTTGCATTTTCTTAGCATATGTTCAATTTTGAAAAGAAAATTGGTGGTATTCAAATCTCAGCACCTTATTAAAAAAAAAAACTAACTAAACAAACCTCTACTTTTTTAGAGCCAACTGTATTTAAGTATGCTGGTCACCATGCCCTTTGGTTCCTCTCCATTTGCCTCCCATTTTTAAATTATGTCTTAAGTGCTTCTTCTTCTACTAAATTTTGTTTTGGAATTCAGTTAGGTTACTTGTAAATACCTTGATCCTTCCTAAACTTGACTTTATAGTTTGTTATGTGATCAACCTAAGGTAAATTCTCCACTGTTAGGCAAGATTTCCAGATGACTCTATTCATTGTCCTATGAATTATGAGATTTCTTCAATGTAGTTGATGAGAAATGACATTCTTTCTGGCATGTATGAGCACCAGGCAATTTTCTCTAATCTTTTGAAAGTTTTTTTTGCCCCCCTCTATATCTCAGGTCCTCTCCTGAAACACATATGTTGTTCATTAATCTGCTACATATTCAAAAGGGGCCCTCTGTAGAGCTCCTGAGATCTGTACCAGTACTGCTGTCTTATCTCCAATGTTAAGCCCTATGATCTCTTTGCCTTGGTTTTACCAGATTAATTTTCAAACCTCAGTTAATAGAGTCTGGTGGACTCGGCTTTTGTTAATCTTGCTTGAATCATAGCCCTGAAGTTCTCTCATTGCATGGAGCTGGTATATTTGGAAGACTTAAACTTCATTTGTTTCCAGTCTATCTGGGATGATTGTCCTCATTGCCTGAAGTCCATTTTCTTTAAAATTGCTGTTTAATACATTTTTCTATTTCAGTTTTGGTAGTTTCAGGTAGAACATAAATGAGAACCTGTTAACTTCATCTTGGATAGAAAGAGATTGCATAAGATTCACAGCACATGCTGTATGTTGGAAAGAATGTTCTTCATACTCTACCTGCTTTCTATTCATCCTTCACTTCTCAGTGTATCCTCATCTTCCACAGGGAATCCTTCCTGTAGATCATATTTCCTTATGAGAACATAAAACTACCATTTTCTTTTATCATTTGTCTGAATTTATAATGAACATTTTATGTGTCTGTCTTCTCTGTGACTTTAAGCTAAACAACAGAAGGGGTCTCATCTCATCTGCTTTATCTTCAGGATATAGTATAATGTGTCATATGTTGTAGGCACTCATTTGTTTAATGTATGAATAATGCATGTGAAACATATATCCTTCATATGAGAAAATTACTCACATATTTTATTTCTACTTTATTTTCTCTTTGACAGATTATGTTAGCTTGTTGAAGCCCAGAAAACAGGTAATTTATTTGTAATAATAATAGAAGATTAAAGAAGGTCACTGCTCACAGTGTTTGCTATATGTGAAAAAAAATGCAGATTCAAGAACTAAAAATGAGGCTATCATAAATAAAAATAGCGGAATCAGAGCTTAAGCAGGAAAACATAGACCTGAAGCAACAAATCCACAATTTGAGGAATTATATCCTAGATTGTAAGAAGGGATGGAACTCTTTTCTATATTCGAGTACAAATAATAATTTTTTTGATTGCTGACTTATCTGTTGACATTTTACAAGGGAGAAAGCATGGATAAATTACAAAATTCTTGCAAATAAGATAACATGTTGCTAAACATGATTACTTCTAAAAATTAAATGCATATTCTTCCACATCACAATTTTAATGGCTCTATGGAACGCTGTCTGCTTGAAATTTACTTATTTAACAAACAGAATTTGGTGTTGTTATTTGTTTATATTTTTGATTATTACAAATAACATTTCAAGAAATGTCATTCAAAAAAAATTGTTTACCATCCAGGTGCCATGACACAAGTCTATAATCCCAGTAGCTTAGGAGGCACAAGCAGGGGGATAAAAAGTTCAAAGTTAGCCTCAGCAACTTGCAAGGCAAGGCCCTAAGCAAATTAGTGAGACCCTATCTCAAATAAAATAATTTAAAAAAAAACTTGGGAATGCAGATTAGTACTTAAGCTACACTGGGTTCAATCCCTGTCACCAAAGGTGGGGGTGAGAAAAAAAAGGAAAGAAAAAATTATTTTCTATATTTGTCTTCTTTTGAAAAAAATTCAATATAGAATTATTTGTTTAAAGTAGGGAAACTTCAAAAAGGGATTTGATCAGGATTTCTAAATTGCTTTTAAGAAAGTTTGTATTTCATGAGTGAGGATAAAATGATCATTTTTCACTGTCCTGAAACATGTTTTTATATACTTATCATTTTTTCTGATGTTTGCAATCCAAACACAGGCGTTTGTGGGACTAATGTGATGTGCTAGTGTTGAGCTAGACATTAACATTAACATTCATTAAAAAATGAAATGGAGAGCTCATGATGTAGCCCATCTGGTAGGGCTTTTGCCTTGCATGCACAAGGACTGGGGTTCGAATCCCCAACACTGCAGGATGGGGGAAAATTTTTTTTAAAAAGACAAAAAATGAAATGGAAATTGATTATAAATTATTTTATTCAAATTCAGTCTTACTCATAAATCAAATTTGTTCAGATTTCTTTGTTGAAAGAACATATCCTTTTAAAAATTTTTTAGTTATACATGACAGTAGAGTGTAGTTTGACATAAATCATTCTTTTTATGGCTATTATTCCATTGTGTACATATATCATATTTTCTTTATCCACTCATCTGTTGAAGGACATTGCTCTTTATTATTGGAATACATATTAAGTCCTCTCTTGTTCCAAAGGGGATTTTGAGTTTTTATAGAATACATAATAATCAACCACATAAGTTGAAAGTGCTACCTTAAAGAAACACAAAATGTGTAATAACAATTATTTGATTCCTTATCCTAGCTTTGGGTTATAGTAATACAAAAGAAAAGATAAATGTTGAAAAAAAATTTCTGAATATGCTCTTACACTGTAAGTCAATTGTAGGTAATCATCATTTGTGTGTACTTCCACAAATTTCAGACATCTCCCACAATGCCAGGATACATAAACTTCCAAAACCTCCACTGTATATGCAACCTGCTGTCTCCCATACCATTGGTATGTGGGGTGTGAATTATTATTTGTGTTTAAGACAGAATCTTATCTCACTCTAAAATTAAATGATGACATCTATGGCAACCCTTCCCCTTTCCACCCCTTACCTGGCAGGTGCACACTGCTTGGTACCTATCCCTGATGGAACCTCACCCAGACATGCTGTGCAGGTCTTTTACCCTGATAGAAGCAGTCACACAGGCTCCTGTGAGGTTCTCCTTTAAGGGTGGTAAGAAAGCCCACCACAGGACCTCGATCTTTCCTTGTCCCTAAGGCTCCTCATTCAAATCACCTATGACCAGGCAGAGACTGCCCCTTCACCACAGACACACCCTGATTCCCAGTGCTGCAGAGCAGAGCATGTGGTTAGTATCACCATGCATCCCTCACAGACTATGCCACAGTCTATTGTTTTAAATGAGGTTGAAATGCCTGGCTCCCCAGGAAGGGAAAGGGACATTGTGTAGCTGTAGTACAGCAGCACAGTTGGGGTGCCTGGTGCAGAGAACCTCAGGTGTTCTCTCCTCCTCACTCCCTTTTCCACCTCAATCAGTGTTTCTGGGACTGACCAAGAACTGCAGGGAATATGGTGATGATTAGGGGGGCCATGTTCCAAAACCCTGAGTTCTCAAGTACCAAGCTCATGGTGTGCTCAATTACTAGGTGTAGCCTCATCCTGGATCCTGCCCTGAGCCCTTTGTCCTTAAGCTCCTCCCCCTTGTCAGGTTTGGGAGGGCCCTGGGGCTGGGACCTGAGGTGCTCTTCTCCTGAGCTACCCTCTAGCACTCTTTCTGTCTTATATTGAGACAGGTCTCTCTAAGATTCCCAGGGTGGCTTCAAACTCCTGAGTGACTGACATCATAAGTGGGGCAACCTGTCAGATTCAGCTCCCTTCTTGTAAAACAGGAGACAATCCTTCACAAGTGTCTGGTGTTGGGAAGCTCTAAGAGTCAAACTTACACTGAAGCCAGCCAGGAAGCACAATGGGTCTAAGGTCACACACATTTGAGTTCACTTTTGTGCTGAGGATGAAGCCTGGTTGGTACAACTTTGAGAAGGGCCAAGCACAGAGCCCTGAAGGTCTACTCACTCCTAGCAGGTCTCCAGGGGCACACATGGCTGCTACTTCACCTTTCAGCCCCCATGTCATAGAGCTCCATGTCAGGGGCGGGCTCTGAGGGTCCCAGAGCCACACCCTGCCCTGATCTCTAAGATGGCACCTGGCAGCTTGCCAGACTTAGCTGCACTCATAAACAAGTTTTAGGAAGTAACTCTGGTTGGCTGTTGTACATGAGGTGATCCTGGTATCTGCCTGGAGACTGTTCCTTGACAGGCTGACTTTCCTGGTAGTCTACTCTCTGATAGGCTGATGTTCTGGATATAAGTCTGAGACTTGGGGAATAAATGGCTTTTGGTTCCTGTGATCAAGAAGAGCGTACGCGTTGTCCCCGTGTACAGTGGGCAATCATAAGTGGTGCCGAAACCCGGGAACTCGAGTTACAAAGAAGGAACTGATCAGGTAAATACAGGGTAAGTAAAGTACAGTCTGGCCAGGTTAAAGTTCGCGGAATAAGCGACGGAGTTAAAGTTCGAGGAATAAGCGATGGAGATTGAGTGTTTGTAAGTGCTTTTGCTTTTGTTTTGCTAGTTAAAGTGCTTTGCATTCTGTTCGTTTAATAGAGAAATATGGGCTCTGAAATGTCACGAATGCACATGGAAGGTCCCTTAAAGGATTTGCTCTGGGCCGATGGAATTCCTCTTGAAACTAAAACAGCCCAAAACTTTTAACATCCCTACAGACTTAAAAGGTCCCTTACCTCCTGATACTGTTGGAATTTTATTAGGTAGGAGCTCTAGTGCACTCAGGGGACTTATAGTTATCCCTGGAGTTATTGACTCTGATTTTACAGGAGAAATTAAGGTTCTTGCACATTCTCCTCAAGGAATTATCTCCATATCACCTGGGGACTGCATAGCTCAGCTTTTGATTATTCCCAGGCTTTATAATAATTTTCCATCAACCACAGCAACCAGGGGAACTGCAAGTTTGAGATCTTCTGGAGTTGCTTTTGCCTGTCTTACCATGGACTTAAAAAATAGGCCAATGCTTAAAATAAAGATTAAAAATAGAGAATTTTTGGGACTCCTAGATACAGGAGCTGATACTAGCATTATTACCCTAAAAGATTGGCCAAAAGAATGGCCTCTACAAGTAATGGAACAAACCCTGAGGGGATTGGGTATAGCTACTAGCCCACAAAGGAGTAGTTCTGTATTGACATGGAAAAATGATGAGGGCCAACAGGGAACATTTCAACCTTATGTCTTAGACCATTTACCTGTTAATTTATGGGGCAGAGATATTCTCATGCAAATGGATTTAGTACTCACTACAGAAGGCCATTATAGCCAAAAGGTTCAAAATCTAATGGTAAAACAAGGTCATAAATGGGACAAGGGGCTTGGCCGCTATGGCCAGGGAAATACCCAGCCAATTAGTGTTAAGGGCAATCAAGGTCGCCAAGGCTTGGGTTTTTCCTTGGGGACACTGAACAAAAGTATGTAAAAATAACTTGGAAATCCAATGCACCAGTGTGGGTCTCTCAGTGGCCCCTGACATTAGAAAAACTTAAAGCGGCCCAAGAACTAGTACAACAACAGTTAGCTGCAAAATATATTAGGGCTTCTACTTCTTCTTGGAATACCCCTATTTTTGTTATAAAAAAGAAATCAGGAAAATGGAGGCTCTTTCATGACTTAAGAGCTATTAATGCTACTATGCAATCTATGGGGCCAACTCAGTTAGGGCTTCCAGTCCTTACTGCTTTACCAAAAGATTGACCTACAATAATTATAGACATAAAAGACTGTTTTTTCTCTATTCCATTACATCCCTCACGATTGTGAGAGGTTTGCTTTCACCCTCCCATCTCTAAATCATCAACAACCTGATCGATGATATGAATGGGTTATTTTGCCACAAGGTATGGCCAATAGCCCCACTATGTGTCAAATTTATGTTGATCAGGCATTAAAGCCAATTTGACAAAAATACTCCAAACTTATTATCATTATATGGATGATATATTATTATGCCACTCTGAGGAAGATATTTTAAAGGATATTTACTCTGAATTAATAGAACAACTCAAATTATGGGGACTCATTATAGCCCCTGAAAAGGTTCAAGTTGGTACTACACAAGAATTCTTAGGAGCCCAATTAAACAAGGCTGTAGTAAAGCCACTAAAAACTGTCATTAGGGTAGATCATCTAAAAACATTAAATGATTTTCAAAAACTACTAGGGGATATAAATTTGATTCGTCCATATTTGAGGCTTTCCACAGGAGAACTACTTCCTCTTTTTAATATCTTACAAGGGGATCCCCATCCCACATCTCCCAGAGAGCTCACTCCTGAAGCACGTCTGGTTTTGAATATTATACAAAAAAGATTAGATGAGGCCCAGGTAGATCGTATTGATCTCTCTCAGCCATTACAATTCATTGTTATTCCTAACAAGAAACTACCCACTGGAGTCTTTTGGCAAGAGGGTCCCTTGTTTTGGGTCCATCTAGCCTGTTCACCCAATAAAACTCTCTTACCCTACCCTGAAGCAGTAGCTCAAGTAATCCTAAAGACACTTAAATCATCTATCACAGTGTTTGGAATTCATCCAGCTACTATCATTATTCCCTATGATAAGCATCAACTTTCTTGGTTATGTAATTTCATGGATTCTTGGACTGTTGTTAGATGCTCCACTCAAGCTAACTTTGATATTCAGTATCCTAAACATCCTTATATACAATTTTGTAGTAATAATTCTGTAATATTCCCAAGAGTTACCAGACAACAACCTATTCCTAAGGCTCCTGTGATTTTCACTGATGGATCCAAAACAGGGACTGGAGCTATTTGTTATCAAGATAAAGTCCAAACATTCCTTTTCCCTAACTCTTCTGGCTCAACAAACAGAACTCTTAACAGTTCTTGAAGTTTCTAAAATGTTCCCTAATATTCCATTCAATGTTTACTCAGATAGTTTATATGTAGTTCAAGCTCTCAGTAACTTAGAATGTGCAGGGCTTATTGCCTCAAACTCTACTATTTTTCATCCTTTACGGACTTTACAATAAATGATTTGAGATCATTATAATCCTTTCTTTATTGGACATATCAGAGCTCATACCAATTTACCTGGACCTTTAGCTCTAGGGAATAATGTACTTCAACCTCCTTTAACCAATTTCTCACTAAATTTGAAATAACTCTAACCACAGGTATACCTTATAACCTACAAGGACAAGGTATTGTTGAACGTGCACATCTCACCCTCAAAAATACTCTTTATAAACAAAAAGGGGGAATAGGGGAGACCTTCAGGTCCCCTAAAGATAAACTTTCTGCCTCTTTATTTTAAATTTTTTAACTCTGGATAATGAGGGTCACTCTGCCGCTGAGAGACATGGCAATCATAAACAACATGATAGAGCGACGGTAAAATGGAAGGATGTTCTTACAGGAAAATGGAACGGCCCAGACCCGGTGCTTTACTGGAGCCGCGGCTCGGTTTGTGTGTTTCCACAGGATAAAATGTCACCTATCTGGGTTCCTGAACAGCTGACTCGACCAGTGGCAATGCTACCAACAAGTAATTCGGATCAATAAAATGAAGACACCAAAGACACTCCTGACGATCATGCTGTTGACAGTCTTTCACCCCTTAGCCACGCTTTCTTTTCGCCCGAGTGAAAATGGTTCATTTCAAGAATACATAAAAAACTTAACAGGAGATGCTGTTTTACTTTCAGGATGGGTACCTCGCAGGCATAATGCTACAGGAACTACTTTCAAAACCCCTAGAATCTTCCCTCCTTGTAATCCTAAACACAGTACACCTCCTATATGGACAGGTTGTCAACATGCAGGACCAGCGACTCCTGTACAAAATGGATTATTTTTCACTCCCAATTTCACTTCTTTCACTGCTAATGATAACTTCACTAATAATGATGTTCAATTAGGCATGAAACGTGTCAACCCCTTTGACAATAGGATGCTTTTCACTGCAGCTTCAGGATATACCAACTTACAATCATTTTTTAGTCTCTTAGGAGGGGCATTTCGGCTATGTACTTGGAACTCCTCTACATGGACAAACAGTTCTAGGTTCACTGGTGCTGCCTCACAATCTATGTGTACCAGAAATATTACCTTTCCACCTACCCCAGTTTGTGTGTCCCCCCCTTTTATGTTTTTGTTAGCTAATAAACCAAATTCCACTTCTTCTCTTCTCAATTGCACCTCAAGCAATTGCTCACTCTCTCAATGCTGGAATGCTTCTGCATTTGACCTGGTGGTCTTAATGTGTATTCCTACCTTCCTACCTGTTCCAGTCTCTGTTACAGATACAGAACTGCCAGTACTACTATCTAGAGACAAGAGAGATTTTGGCATCACAGAGACTGTGGTTACTGCAGTAGTGGTTTCTGCAACAGCAGCACTAGCAACTGCCATACCTACAGCAATAGCAGTCAATCACTTGGCCAAGAATACAGCTACAGCCTTACAGACTCAAGAAGCTCTAAACAACCATTTAAAGGCAGGCATACTCCTTGTAAATCAAAGAGTGAACTTACTACAAGAACAAGTGGATATCTTGCAAGAACTTTTGGAACTGGGATGTGTTTATCCTTTAAGAGCAGTGTGTGTCACCCCTATTGCTTATAATAACCTTAGCTCTGCGGCTATGTTATCTAAAAATCTCTCTGTCTACCTTACCGGCAATTGATCATCTACGTTTGATAATTTAACCAGTCAGCTTCGAGCTGAAATACTCAGGTTCAATGCCACTAGGGTTCAAATTGCATTGGTATCTGAGATGTTCTCTTTGTTATCTAAAGCCCTGGGATTGACAAAACAGTGGGCTGGAACAGTAGCTGTTCTGATTATTATCTGCTTAGGGATAGCCTATGTTATACGCAGCCAAATCAGAGCTCGCCAAGATGCCCAATGTCATCGACGGGCTATAGTACAGACTTTGACAGCCATTGAGACAGGCGCATCCCCCCAAGTACGGCTAAGCATGCTGGACCAGTAGTCAATGACGGTTAAGATCCGTGGAAATGCATACCAACCTAAGACAGGGTTCTGATGCCTGGAGGTCAGAATTCCAATGATGGGTAAGGATGTAATTTGCTATGGACAACCTAAGACAGGCATGGTCCCAAGTCATCTTTTCTTTATTTAAAGAATAAGGGGGAGATGTCAGGGGCGTGCTCTGAGGGCCCCAGAGCCGCACCCTGGCCTGATCTCTAAGATGGCGCCTGGCAGCTTGCCAGACTTAGCTGCACTCATAAACAAGTTTTAGGAAGTAACTCTGGTTGGCTGTTGTACATGAGGCGATCCTGGTATCTGCCTGGAGACTGTTCCTTGATAGGTTGACTTTCCTGGTAGTCTACTCTCTGATAGGCTGATGTTCTGGATATAAGTCTGAGACTTGGGGAATAAATGGCTTTTGGTTCCTGTGATCAAGAAGAGCGTACGCGTTGTGATTGTCCCCGCGGGCAGTGGGCGATCGTAGCTCCAGAATGGGGTGGCCTGGTCAGACTGGTCACACAAAACTCCCCACAGTGGTCTTGGGCCACAGAAAAGAGAAAGTCCCAGCATGTGCGATGAGAGTCCTTGGAGGTGTGCTCCCTCAACCTCTCCCACTGATGGGCCTCTTCTGCAGCTGAACAAGTTTCGTGGGTCAGAAATGCTTTCTTGTCTGGGCTCTGCACCATCACATGTCTCTCTCCTAACATGCAACTCCAACTAGACTCTTGGTGTCAGGTGCCCCGGATAGAGGGTCCAAACAGGGCCACAGGACCACTTCACAGGACTCTGCCCATTTCTACCAGCTTGAGGGACTTCCTCTTGTCCTTTGAAACCCTGGTCGAACCAGTTCTTACCAGGACTTCCTCCAGGAGCCCACCCAGGAACCTCCATCATACCCTTAAGATTAGGTTACACAAAGGGGGCAGTTGTGGGAAGACCCCTCAGCACAGGCAGGTGCTGGTAGGCAGGGGACATGTCTGTGGTCTTGGTCCTTCCTTCCTTCCCAGAGGTGGCCACCAGGGTTGCCTCCCTTCTACATGCTGGAATTTATACTCACATGTTACCCTGTCCCACAAGACCTCTGCACTATCTTGTAGAACAGACAGAGAGGGCTCACTGTGTTGTTCCTCTTAAAGAACTCTCCCACCAAAGCTCTGAAGGGCAGAGCCCAGGGTTCTGAAGGCAAGGCTTGCCTGCCAGGTGCCTGCACTGCTGAGAACTCTCCTGCTTTTGACCCTGACAGGACACAGGGAGGCCTGTGCATCTGGGGTCCTTGCACACAGACTGCTGAGTTTTCAGGTCACATCTGACAAGGACTTTGTTCTTGACTACATTCTGTGTAGGCTCCTTTAAAACTGGGGTTTTCAAGAAATCTACAATACCTTTCCGTAGCTCTAAACATTATTCCATTGATCTTCTTCTTTCCTCTGCCAGGACTTCCCACAGGTAATGCCCACATTCTGAGAATGGGAGCTCTGGCCCTGAGGACATGAGGGTGCCACAGAACTCAGGGTACTGAATCTCCAGCCAAGCTCTGCTTCACCACACAGCAGCCTCCACCTTAAATGTCCCTCCTATGAGGTTGGGGCAGATTCACTATCATCCCAGGAAGAACAACCTTCATTTCAATTTGGTTTCTCTTTTCATGTTCTTTTTCTCCCATTCCTGATGCAGGCCGGTCACAGAGTCCAGTCAATAGGGACCTTAGGTTCAGTCTCTGGGCTGGGCCCAGGACAGAATTTGGCCACGCTGGTGGGACTAGAACACTGTCCTGGAGTCACTGGATACAGCTCACAGGGCCTGACTCAGGGCTGCTGGAACAGGATAAGGGACAGGTAATGGTGGTCTGTGCAGCTACAATGCTCATTCTTGTGTCCTGACTTTCTGACACTCAGAGCCAGTGTTGATTCCATTGCCACTCCTGACAAGTTGGAAAGATGATTTTATGACTTGGTTCCCAAAGACTGACTCTACTAAATCCTTCCCAGCAGGCACATGGGCCCTCCCTCTGTGTTCTTTGTCTTTGGGTATCTCCTTGAGCTTATTTGGGGCCTATCTTTTCAGTTCAGGGGGAATAACTTTTGAACTGTTCTTCTTAAATGGCCATTGGGAGTTTGTGACTGTGACATTGTCTGCAGGATGAGAGGAGAGAGGCAGAGCAAATGGGAAAGTTGATAGAACGTGTTTGCAGACAGAACACAAGAAGCCTGGAGAAAAACTATTCAAGGTGCTGGATGTGGATACAGTCCAGTAGCTGATGATACACTAGAGATCATCAACACCAAGTCCTGAGGGAAAACTATATACCACTCCACCCAGCACTCCAGGACACCTGGAATGTAGCCACCAGGCTGACCTACCATGGCTGCTTATAATCTTCACAATCTACAGTCTTCCTTTCATGGAGAGTTTTCACCCCCAAAGGGCACCTCAGTCTCTCATGGACCTGTTGAGAATGGGGTAATATCTGTGCAGCTAACTGTCTTAATCACCAGGATGCAGGCAGTTGTGGCTGCACCCTCAAGAGCCAATACAGGACAAACAAGACTGCTGGGCCCCTGTGATTATCAAGGTTGTTAAGAGATATTTGTCTGAGGAATGTGCAGCTGCCTGGAAACCTTATCTATCAAGGACAGGGGGGCCTAACCCCGACTCATCTCCTGCATAGTTCACCCCTTCCCTCCTCCCTTCTTCCTCCAGGACTGTTCAGTTCTGGTGGGACCCAAGGAGAATCAAATAGATTGGTGGGACCCAACCAGAAGAGGACAAATGTTTAGCTGTTCAAATGTTAACCAATAACGTACAGGTCTTCATGTGGGAATGCTTGGAAATCTCTTAAATAGAGGGCTTTCTTGCCCCTCGGGGCCACTCCCCACTCAGCCATTGCAATGGCCTGAGAGGCTGGTTGCGGTCCAGGCTCAAGCTTGCAATAAAACCTCGTTGTGTGTCTTGCATTACCATGTGTGCACTTTGACTCTCTGGGGATCAGTCGATATCGAGGACCAGTCAATATCAGACCCTAAAAGACCCTGCTCTGTGCCTTGCCTTTCTGAATAAATCTCTGCCTGTGTCTCTGCTGACAGGTCCTGAAATCACTCTCTACAGAATGTAAAGAACCTAAGCAGCAGAGTTGAAGTTCACTCTCCCTCCTGAAGACCTCCTGGGATCCTATATGGTGATGAAAGAATTTTATTTCAGAACATAGCCTGCTCCTGGGGTGCCTACAGTGTTGTGACCCTGATCCTGGAGCCACTTACACCCCTGGTGTTCTGGATTCCTGAGACATGTGCCAGGATAGGAAGGAACATGTTCAGCAGCACACTCACTGCCCCACGTTCTGCTAGAGCTGGAACCTCAGCTCCCTCACAAGACCAGCCCTGCCAGGAACCACAGATACCCAGAAACTACCTGAGCTGACTGCCCAGAACTCCAGAGCAACTTCAGCAAGGATGTCCATGGCTACCTCCATTTTTCCTTTTGTGCTTATGAGTTTGGGGGGTTTGATTGCTACATTCACTTTTTGGTTTTGCAAACTTAAATAATAATTATCTTTTATCTGAAGGGAGGCTTTTGGTTCTCATGTCCTCTGCTTTCTCACTATAAGCTCTGGTCATCCAATTTACTTAGGGTACAGTCTCCCAATCCACAAGTTAACACACCTGCACCCTTGAATGGGAATCTGCTTTCCTAAATAAGTTTCCTCTCTAAAATAGGGAAAGAAAGAAAAAAAAATTGCATCAGACTCTGCACTGAAGGCTTCTATGAAGACTTGCGAAAGGATCCTAAATTTGAGACTTGTAACCAAGTGGTCTCAGTTTCTTTCAGCCAATCTTGTCATGACTGGGATCTGACTTTCCCTTCATAGTCTTGTCTCATATGTTATATTGTTGTTGAGTCTCATGCCTCAGATTCTTACGTAGGAGGATCTCTGACAAATGGGTTAATTTAGAACTTTTAGAGAAAATGATGGTATCCTCAAAATGGTAACACACGTGCAGTTTTATTGTTTTAGTTGGCTTGGTGCTGGAGTGCCTGCCAGTCAGAAGCCTATATAGCAATCTGAGCAGCCCCTGCAGTCATGAGGGAGGTCTGTCTCCCCAGTTGGTGTTGCTGCTGTGCTGCAGGCATGGTGAGTGATCTATGCATCCAGCAGGCCTGCCAGGGGCAATGGGCCTCATCATGAGACTTTGTCTAGAACTCAGGGCGTCACTCTTCCAGGACCCCCGAGGGTGGAGAGAAGTCACTGTCTTTCTGTGGTACTGTCTGAGGGGTCTAACTAAACTACCTTCCTGGTTTCATGTCCAGCAGCTTTGGGCCTGCACTGCTACTCCTGCTCTGGCATCCAGAAATCCAAAATCTTCCCAAACCCTCTACATTCTTGGATTCCCTTACAAAAGGGACTCACAGTGTACTCTGATGCACTCATCTGATGGGTTTCAGGTCACCTGCCATTCAGTCACCTAATCAGAAATGTGGGTAGACTTGAGTTGAAATGAACTCAATTTTTCCTGGATTCCAGTGTCTGTCACACCTGGACCTGTGCACAACCAGGTACCAGTGCTACCTAGTTCACACCCAGTTTTATTTTGTAGGGCAGTAGGTGGCCTGGCTTGCTTCTGGGTCCAGCAGTGTGTCACACTTGGCTGGAATACTTCCCAGCACATAGATTTTGGGGCAGCGTATGTTTGCTTTGTGCATAACATTTGTTGTGACTCTGTGCATATGGCGTGTCACATGTGGAGTGACTCTGTGTTGTGGGGTACATAAGGAGTTGGAGTGCATGTGCAGAGTGCATTAGAAGTGAGCATGAATATGGAGCATGTGAAAGGAGTGAGTGTCCATGTGGATAGTACGTACCGAGTGAGTATGCATATGAGGTGCACATGAGGTGTGAGTGTCCAAATGGAGTGTGCACAGGAATGAGTGTGTATGTGGAATGTGCATGAGGTTTGATGGTGCATGTAAAGTGTGCATAAGTGTGCATGTGGGGTGCACATGAGCAGTGAGTATCCATGTGGAGAGTGCATAAGGAATGAGCATCCATGTGGTTAGTGTATATGTAGTGAGTGTCAATATGGAGTGTGCATGAGTAGTGAGTGTGTATGCAAAGTTTTTATTAGGAGTTTAACATCCATGTGGAGAGTGCATGTGGAGTAAGTGTACATGTGGAGTGTTCATGAGTCATGAGTGTGCATGTGGAATGTGTATGAGGAGTGTGCACCTGGATTTTGCATTAGGAGTGACAGTATATGTAGAGTGAATGAGATGTGATTGTGCATATGGAAAGTACTTGAGGAGAGAGTGTTCATTTGGGTGTGTATGAGTAGTGAATGTGCATGTGGTGTGTGCATGTGGAGTAGGAGTCCATGTGGAGTTGCATATGCAGCGAGTGTCCATGTGGATTGTGCATGAGGAGTGTGTCCATGTGGAGTGTACGTGATGAGTATGCATGTGGAGTGTGGATGAGTTAGTGTGCTTGCGGGGTGTGTATGAGTGAGTGTGCATAAGTATTAAGTGTCCATTTGAACAGTGCATGAGAAGTGAGTGTCCATTTGAAGTATGCATGAGGGGTGAGTGTATATAAAGTGTGCAAGAAGAGTTTGTGTGGGAGTTCATTAGGACTGTGCATTATAGTGTTTGAAGAGGGAGTATGTGTGTGTGTCCATGAGCAGTGAGCGAGCAGGTGGTGCTCATGTTGGCATGAAGGGGCCTGGAGGCCTCCAGCCTGGTGCTGCAGTGTGCATCCCTGGCCACCCTCCACTCTGCTTTGTCCTAGACCTGCTTTTTGGGGATTTGGGGTCTCTGAGACTCACCCACCCTCAGTCCCTTACTGCTTTCCCTCCCACCTTGTGCCCAGAGGCTATGCCTACAGCTTAAGAAAAGGCAGGGTTCCAGTCATGGTCTGTCCAAATGCCAAGGGTAGGGGGGGTAGGGAAGGGAGGCTGGCAACCTCTGAACATTTTCTGAGTTGTCAGGCCAGGCAGGGTGGGTGGGAAGCGCTGCCCCCAACCCCACCAGATAAGAGTCCTCGGCAGCACCCTCCCTCCCATTTCATGAGATCCCCTGGGACAGGCTGCAAGGAGTGGCTTCTTAGGAAAAGGTGAGGCAAGGTCTGTGGGAAGGGGCAAGAGATTTCCCAAAACAATGTCTAACTCAACCCAGGACAGTGGGCATCCCCCAGACCCTCAAGAGTGCCCCTTCCTTTCTTCCCTTCCCTTCCACAGTGAGTCACAGCCCCAGGACTTCAGGTTTCCAGGATGATGCAGGTGGGGTCTGGGGAGGAGCCCCCAGATTTGGGAGAGTTTCCATGGCAGGGATCCTGGCTCAGCAGAAGCAGGGCATAGGGAAAGAGAAAGTAGGTCTGGTCTGTGTGCATGGGCTTAGGGTGTGAAGGAGTCTGGGAGGTGGGGACCTGGGGCTTAGTGTGTGAAGGAGTCTGAGAGGTGGTGACCTGGGGCTTAGGGTGTGAAGGAGTCTGGGAGGTGGGGACCTGGGGCTTAGGGTGTGAAGGAGTCTGGGAGGTGGGGACCTGGGGCTTAGGGTGTGAAGGAGTCTGAGAGGTGGGGACCTGGGGCTTAGGGTGTGAAGGAGTCTGAGAGGTGGGGACCTGGGGCTTAGGGTGTGAAGGAGTCTGAGAGGTGGGGACCTGGGGCTTAGGGTGTGAAGGAGTCTGGGAGGTGGGGACCTGAGGCTTAGGGTGTGAAGGAGTCTGGGAGGTGGGGACCTGGGGCTTAGGGTGTGAAGGAGTCTGGGAGGTGGTGACCTGGGGCTTAGGGTGTGAAGGAGTCTGGGAGGTGGTGACCTGGGGCTTAGGGTGTGAAGGAGTCTGGGAGGTGGTGACCTGGGGCTTAGGGTGTGAAGGAGTCTGGGACTGGGGACCTGGGGCTTAGGGTGTGAAGGAGTCTGGGAGGTGGGGACCTGGGGCTTAGGGTGTGAAGGAGTCTGGGAGGTGGTGACCTGGGGCTTAGGGTGTGAAGGAGTCTGGGAGGTGGTGACCTGGGGCTTAGGGTGTGAAGGAGTCTGGGACTGGGGACCTGGGGCTTAGGGTGTGAAGGAGTCTGGGAGGTGGGGTCCTGGGGCTTAGGGTGTGATGGAGTCTGGGAGGTGGTGACCTGGGGCTTAGGGTGTGAAGGGGTCTGGGAGGTGGGGACCTGAGGCTTAGGGTGTGAAGGAGTCTGGGAGGTGGGGACCTGGGGCTTAGGGTGTGAAGGGGTCTGGGAGATGGTGACCTGGGGCTTAGTGTGTGAAGGAGTCTGGGTGGTGGTGACCTGGGGCTTAGGGTGTGAAGGGGTCTGGGAGGTGGGGACCTGAGGCTTAGGGTGTGAAGGAGTCTGGGAGGTGGGGACCTGGGCCTTAGGATGTGAAGGAGTCTGGGAGGTGGGGACCTGGGGCTTAGGGTATGAAGAAGTCTGGGTGGTGGTGACCTGGGGCTTAGGGTGTGAAGGGGTCTGGGAGGTGGGGACCTGAGGCTTAGGGTGTGAAGGGGTCTGGGAGATGGTGACCTGGGGCTTAGGGTGTGAAGGGGTCTGGGAGGTGGTGACCTGGGGCTTAGGGTGTGATGGAGTCTGGGAGGTGGTGACCTGGGGCTTAGGGTGTGAAGGAGTCTGGGAGGTGGGGTCCTGGGGCTTAGGGTGTGAAGGAGTCTGGGAGGTGGTGACCTGGGGCTTAGGGTGTGAAGGGGTCTGGGAGATGGTGACCTGGGGCTTAGGGTGTGAAGGGGTCTGGGAGGTGGTGACCTGGGGCTTAGGGTGTGATGGAGTCTGGGAGGTGGTGACCTGGGGCTTAGGGTGTGAAGGAGTCTGGGAGGTGGGGACCTGGGGCTTAGGGTGTGAAGGAGTCTGGGAGGTGGGGACCTGGGGCTTAGGGTGTGAAGGAGTCTGGGAGGTGGGGACCTGGGGCTTAGGGTGTGAAGGAGTCTGGGAGGTGGTGACCTGGGGCTTAGGGTGTGAAGGAGTCTGGGAGGTGGGGACCTGGGGCTTAGGGTGTGAAGGAGTCTGGGAGGTGGGGACCTGGGGCTTAGGGTGTGAAGGAGTCTGGGAGGTGGGGACCTGGGGCTTAGGGTGTGAAGGAGTCTGGGAGGTGGGGACTTGGGGCTTAGGGTGTGAAGGGGTCTGGGAGGTGGTGACCTGGGGCTTAGGGTGTGAAGGAGTCTGGGAGGTGGTGACCTGGGGCTTAGGGTGTGAAGGAGTCTGGGACTGGGGACCTGGGGCTTAGGGTGTGAAGGAGTCTGGGAGGTGGGGACCTGGGGCTTAGGGTGTGAAGGAGTCTGGGAGGTGGGGACTTGGGGCTTAGGGTGTGAAGGGGTCTGGGAGGTGGTGACCTGGGGCTTAGGGTGTGAAGGAGTCTGGGAGGTGGTGACCTGGGGCTTAGGGTGTGAAGGAGTCTGGGACTGGGGACCTGGGGCTTAGGGTGTGAAGGAGTCTGGGAGGTGGGGTCCTGGGGCTTAGGGTGTGAAGGAGTCTGGGAGATGGGGACCTGGGGCTTAGGGTGTGAAGGGGTCTGGGAGATGGTGACCTGGGGCTTAGGGTGTGAAGGAGTCTGGGAGATGGGGACCTGGGGCTTAGGGTGTGAAGGGGTCTGGGAGATGGTGACCTGGGGCTTAGTGTGTGAAGGAGTCTGGGTGGTGGTGACCTGGGGCTTAGGGTGTGAAGGGGTCTGGGAGGTGGGGACCTGAGGCTTAGGGTGTGAAGGAGTCTGGGAGGTGGGGACCTGGGCCTTAGTATGTGAAGGAGTCTGGGAGGTGGGGACCTGGGGCTTAGGGTGTGAAGGAGTCTGGGTGGTGGTGACCTGGGACTTAGGGTGTGAAGGGGTCTGGGAGGTGGGGACCTGAGGCTTAGGGTGTGAAGGAGTCTGGGAGGTGGGGACCTGGGGCTTAGGGTGTGAAGGGGTCTGGGAGATGGTGACCTGGGGCTTAGGGTGTGAAGGGGTCTGGGAGGTGGGGACCTGGGGCTTAGGGTGTGATGGAGTCTGGGAGGTGGTGACCTGGGGCTTAGGGTGTGAAGGAGTCTGGGAGGTGGGGACCTGGGGCTTAGGGTGTGAAGGAGTCTGGGAGGTGGGGACCTGGGGCTTAGGGTGTGAAGGAGTCTGGGAGGTGGGGACTTGGGGCTTAGGGTGTGAAGGAGTCTGGGAGGTGGTGACCTGGGGCTTAGGGTGTGAAGGAGTCTGGGAGGTGGTGACCTGGGGCTTAGGGTGTGAAGGAGTCTGGGAGGTGGTGACCTGGGGCTTAGGGTGTGATGGAGTCTGGGAGGTGGGAAATTGGGTCTTAGGGTGTGAAGGAGTCTGGGAGGTGGGAAATTGGGTCTTAGGGTCCAGGCAGGAGGAGGGGTCTGAAGGAGCCTGAGAGCAGAGGGACTGGAGAAAAAGGTCCAGGCAGGTGTGCAGGGGTGTGAAAGAGTCTGTGCAGTGGTGATCTGGGGTACAGGGTCCAGGCAGGAGGAGGGGTCTGAAAGAGTTTGGGTGGTGGGAAGGCAGGTAGCCCCCTTCCAAGCTCTACTCAAGCATGGTAGTAAACAGGTCTGTTGGAAAATAGAGGTAGATCAGCTAGTCCAGAATCAAATTCCATCAAAGGGAAAAAAAGACAGCTTTAGCTTTGGATAACCATTAAACCAGAAAAACTCAGCCTCACAGCCATCTGCTAGGGAACAGCCTCAGAATCTGTCTCCCTCTCCTGTGCCCAGTGCCACAAACAGCACACACACTGTGTTGAGGTTCCTGCATCAAGACCTGCAGCAGGAGACTTGCAAGGCCTCTCTGTTCTGCCCCTGAATTCACCTGGGGTTTAAGGTCATTAATGGACTCAGCCTATTGCAAGTAAAAGGAATGAGTCAGCTTTCCATTGCTGTGACAAAATACCTGAAGTGAACAACTTGCCAGCAAGAAAGGTTTCACAGGTTTTGCTCCATAGTTACCTGACCCTGCTACTCTGGCCCGTGGCAGCACAACACATCATGGTGGGAGTGTGGCAGACAGGGCTTGTGCACCTCGTGGCAGCAGGGAGGCAAAGAGACAGGAAGATCCAGGTTCCCAAGCCCAGGCCTTCTTCCACCAGTCCCTCCTCCCAAGGGTTTCACCTCTACCAACAGCACCACTAACTAGGGACCAACTTCAACACATGGGCCTCTGGGTGCACACTCCTCTGGACCTCATCAGGGCATAGGTGGCCTGGCATAGAAGCAGGGTGTGCAACCGCAGAGGCGCAGGTGTGATGAATGAAGGGACAATGGGTTAACAAGGCTACAGCCTTCTCTCCCTGCCATTTTGCTGCTGCCACTACTCTGCCCCCCTACACCATTTTACAACCTAGATCATTAGCCCATGAACTTTCTCATCAGTCATTGTTCAGATTGTTATTAGCCTGTGAAATTCCACTACTTGAGAATAACTTCACTTCAATTCTCTTTCTCTCTCTCTCTCTCTCCCTCTCCCTCTCTTTCTCTCACCTTCAGGGCAGACACTGTGCTAGTCTGCTTAATAAAATCTTCTGTGTGATTTCCCACATCTGGAGTTGTTCTGGGTGTTTTCAGTCAATGAGTGTGCTGGCAGGCACTGGTCTCTGACTGGATCACACAATCAGATTTCCCTATGTCAAGAGTTAATTCACAGCAAAAACCATCTGACACAGGCTGGTGTAGTGTCACCCGATGAACACTGCCCTCTTTCAGTCTGAATCTGTGATGCCCCAAATTGATGTTGATGCCTCAACCCCAATGTGATGTTACCAGGACAGCCTTTTGGAGGTCCTAGATCAGGAGATTGGAACATTTCTGAGTGCCGTGTACTCAGGCTCAGTAAACTCCCTATCCTGACCACAGATGAGACACATTGTGGGACCAGACTCCCAATCTGCTGTGCCTCGGTCTTTGGTTCCAGCCTCCAGAACCCTGGTCCTGAATTTGTTGTTTATGAACTGCCTCTTTTGGGTTTTGTTTCAGAAACCTGAATGAACTAACATATCTGGCACTGGGTTTGGACAGGTTGTAAAAACATGTGAAATGTGGAAGTGGACTTGAAGTTCAGTGTATGGGAGGGACCAAAGGAAGTATGAAGAGCATGCTGGAGAAAACCCACATTGACACAAACAGACCTTTGCTAAGAAAATTCGGGTGCAATGGCATGAGAGCTCTGGAGGCTGAGGCGGGAGGATCAACAGTTCAAAGTCAGCCTCAGCACTTTAGCAAGGCCCATCTCAAAATGAAAAATAAAGAGAGCTTAGTGGTATAGCTCCCTGGATTCAGGTTTCAGTGCCAAGAGAAATGGGGACCAGGGAGGGAAAAGTAAAGAGTTAATGATACCTATTACAGTATCTCAAGTTGACCACTCAGGGCACAACAGCTACTGGAACCTGACACCAGGTGTGCAGATGAAAAGAGAGATTTCATGCATCCTCAATACAGCCTGGATGAGTGTCAGATGGAGTCTATGGGTGGAAAGTGACCAGCATGGTGTGAACATGAGGGTCCACCAAGCTCACCTGTGGGACAGTGCAGGACCTTCAGAGGTGAAGTGGTGAGATCATGAGAGCTCAGAGCTAATCAGGGCACTAATTCATTTGATAGATTAATAAGTGAATGGACTGCTAGGTGGTCACTGCAGGCAGGGGTGTGGATGGAGGAGGTAGATCACAGGAGCCTTGGCCTCAGGGACCACAGTTCCTCCCCTTGGCCAGCCCCTCCCCTCTCCCAAACTGCTGTCTTCCAAGAGCTGAGCAACTTACCTTGATCATGTGTTTCTGCTCCCATCCTCTCACCATGGGCCCAGAGCAATGGCGTCGGCCAAATATGGACTGAACCTCTGAAAACCTGAAACAAATAAACCTGTCCTCCTCTACATTGTTCTCAGACATTTTGGTCACAGTAGCCAGACGCTGACTAGAACAATGACCAGGAAAACCCAGAAATAAGGGGAACTCTGACTATCTGACACAACAGGAGTGTTACCATAATCCAACCACAGTGACCAGATGTCACCTAGGGCTCCTGGGGGAGAACAGACTGCATCAAATCATCAGGCTCATCAGACATTGAGGGTGGGCTTCTTCCAAACCGACTTAGCAGAACCCATGCTGAAAGCAGATTCTACAGGAGGCGCACAGCTGGGCACAGGAAGAGTTTCTGCAGCCTGACCACAGTGGGTCTATCAGAGCACCCTGGTCACCCTCAAGGTGACCCTGTCCACACCCAGGAAAGAAAGACTTGCAGAAAACCTCTGCCTGCTGAAGGCCACATCTGAAGTCAGGACATGTGGACAGGAACTAGTCTGGTAGGCCTGAGACTGGAGTGAGAAATGGGACTGGACACAGGAGGACAGGCCAGCCCTGCTACAGGACAGCCAGGAACTGATCCAATTGCTCTGACCCAGGGCTTTATGGCAGTCAGGACCTGGGAGCAAAGATTGCCTTGATGGCTGAAGAGATGTCTGAGTAGGGTGCTGAGGGTGGGCTTGGCACTGCTCAATGCTTCTCATAAACCATGAGAAGACAGTTACAGGTGGTAGAATTTTACTAACAAGCAAGTATACCTGAAAAATTTGCAAAGTTATCTGTTTACTGATCAGAGGAGTGAGAGTGAGCTCAGGAGAGGGGAATGTGATTGACCATTACTTAAGGACATGAGGACAGATGTGCCCTGGGGTGACACAAGAGTGACCCCAATGTTCTGAAAACATGTGGACTGCCCCTTCCACCACAGGCCTGGAGGAATGTGAGCAAGGCAGAGGCTACTGCCAGGTCCCTCACCAGGCTTCTCTACCCACTGTCCTTCCACAGCTGTGTGAAAACCTGGCCACCCCACCTGTACTGCCAGCTGTGAGGCCCAGGTAGAGAACCAACATTGGCAAGGCCAGGGCACACCACCTTAAGCTGAGCTCTGGTGCAGAGCCAGCCCCAACTCCCCAAACCAGTGCTGACACTGGTGTTCAATTCCAGCCTGGATAGGCTGCTCATTAATCAGGCACAGAGACACTGCAGAACACTCACAGAGCATGGTCAAGGCACCAAGTAACAGGACCAGGGCTGCCACCTCTGCCACCCCTGAACAAGACACTGACACCAACTCAGGCTGGAAGCATGGCCAGTCCTGAAGGCTTAAGTGCAGAGAATGAAGCCAAAACATTGGGCATTTTTGTTGTTTATTGTTGTTGTTACTAGGGATTATACCCAAAAGCTCTTTGTCACTGAGTTGAATTCACAGTCCTTTATATGGTTTTATTTTGACACAGGGTCTTGCTAACTTGCCAGGGCTGACCTCAAACTTGCAAATCACCTGGACTCAGCCTCCAAACACATGGAATTGCAGATGTGTACCATCCTGCCTAGCAGAAAGGATTATTCCTGAACTTCAACTCCAAGGCCTTGGTGGACTGTAAGCATACACAAAAAGGCTTCCTACTTCCCTGCTTCACCCTCTGCATAGGAGTGACTACCTGGAACTGTCCCCATTGGGTTTGGAAGCACAGAACTGGTGAGGCCTTCCATGCACTCAGTGAGAACAGGTAGACTCAGCATGAATGATGCCTGACCTCACACTGCTATGATGGAAATGTTAACCTGAGATTCTGGTATTAAGTGCCAAGGAAGCCTTTGGGGACTCATGGAAGACCATTGATGATTTCGGCAAGTCTGAGGAGAATGAGTAAGGACATGTTAGGCATAATTAGCAGCTTAAATAAAAAATAGACTGAGCTATGTCAAGAGAGGGGCTATCACCAAGATGACACATTGAAATCAGAGTACTAGTGGGTTAGGGGTGTTCAAACATAGGTCTCAAAGTACCCTGAGAAATGGTGCATGAGGGGAGATTTATGGCAGGATACAGAGAAGACTGAGTACTGGTAGGAGAGGGGAACTCACCACGAATACCTAAAGACCCTGAGCAACGGTGTTTCAGAGGAGGTTAAGAGAAAAACCCAGAGAAGACAGAGCAAAGATAAAAGAGACATGCTAGACTACAGGATCCAGAGGTAATGGAGGTTTTTGGGATAGGGGTTCTCACCTATAGTGCTCTGAGATTTTGGATCCTTTTGGAGAGAATCCCTTGGGCCAAAATTTTAGTGACCTGTGGAAATGGTGGATGATAAGTGGTGGAATTAGGTTTTCAGTTCTCTGGGAATGGACATCCTTTAAAATTTTCTTGGGTTTTCAGGCATTGGTAAGGAGGCTGTCCACATAGCAACATGAAAGACACATTGATGTTTTTGGAAAGAGGAAGAATCAACATATATCCAAGTTTTCACAGAACTGTTGGACTGGATATGCAGATAAGGCCAGTGATGGTGTACTTATATTAGCCAGACTGGGACTCACCCAAAGATTTCACTAAGAGAACCAAGTTGCCTAAGACTCAGTGGAGAGTGAGCAGAGGTACTGGAGTGTGCCCATCCACAACACCCAGAGTGAACTGAGCACTGGTGGAAGAGCAGTGTTCACCCACAGGATTCAGAGGACTCTGAACAATGTTTTAGAAAGGGAAATTAAAGGCAGGATACAGAGAACACTGAGTGCTAGTTGGAGAGGGGCCCTCACACACAAGACTCAGAAGAATATGAGCAATGTTGGAATAGGTGAGATTAAGACAGAACCCAGGAAAAGCTGAGCAATGTTAGGGTATTTATGATCACACACAGAGCCAGAGGATACTGAGAAAAGATTGGTTATGAGAACTTAGCAAATGTCACAGAGCAGATTGAGCAGTGCTGGGTGAGGGGCACTCATCAAGAGTCCCAGAATATTCTGAGCACTGCTGGATGAAGGATGCTTTCCCAGAGGATGCAAAGGAGAAAGAGAGTAATAAAGGGTAAGAGGAAATCCAAAACAATATTCAGGTAAAACAGAGCACCTGTGTGTGCATGAGGCTCACAAGAGTACTCAGATGACTCTGAGTAATGGTGTTCTAAATGAGATTGCAGGCACGGGGGATGACCCCATCACTGGTCTGTCTCAGTCACAGAGTGAGCTGGCGGGTGAGTCAGGCTGCCTGCATCACGAAGGTAGCAGGTGGGCACTCAACTCACCTGCCTTGCGGAGCTAGGCGGCAGGCAGCCAACCCGCCCAGCCACCAGACCAAAGACAGATGCCATCACTGAGATACCCACCCAACCACCACACCGAGGTCTGTTGCCATCGTGGAACAAGCCGGCAGACGAGCCAGGTTGCCTGCATCATGGAGGTAGCCAGAGGCTTCTTTATAGGCTGGTGCAGGCATTTTGAATTATTCCTGAGGGTGCAGACATCATCATTGGAAGGGTAGCTCCCTTCCTGAGACACCTACAGGAGACTAGAGGACCTTTGACAAGACCGAGGAGTCAAGAAGAGCAGGTACTGAGAGACTCAGGACCAACTCAGAACCACCGAGTGAGTCTTTCCCATTGATCGGGCTCCCCAGATGGGGCAGTAGTCCCAAAAAGCAGGAAACTTCATGGAGTAGAGTGACACAGTGAAACTCCCCTGCTGGAGCCAAGAACCCAGTCAACTGGGAGCATTGCAGAGGAGGGCCATACAGTGAGAGACTTCCACACAGAGTGAAGGTCCAAGGCCCAGGCAGTAGCTCCAGTCCCCAGGGATCATAGCAGAGAATGGCTTCTCAGTGAGGGAATCCCTCGCAGAGCCAGGATCCCCAGCCAGGAGATAGGCCAAGACCCCTTGGAACATCGCAGAGGAGGGTTTCCCAGTCCAGGTGGTAGTTCTGGACCAAAGGTAACTTCTCAGAGGAGAGCTTCCCGGCGAAACTTCCCCACCAGGTAAGTCTTCCCCACTGGGCGAGGCTTTCCCACCAGGGCAGTAGAACCAGAGACACAGGTCCAGATCAGACGTGCCCCAGTCTGCAGTCTAGTTCCCCTTTGACTGACCATCAGTCAACAAGTCAGGTCCTCTGCCCACTGACAGGAAATATACACTACCTGAAGGCCACCACCCCTAGGGGACAACTTCCTAGTGGAGCACCACATTATCAAGTTCCTCCAAGACTTCAGGCTACTGAAGAATAAGAGGTGAGTTATTGGAATCTACAGAGACAATATTAGTCAATAGACGAAATCTGCAATATCCCAGAGTTTCACTACTAGAGGGGTAGATACCTGAGTACAATGAGAAAACAAGGGAAGAAAATGTCCCAAACAAACTTAGATGGTATAGCAATAAAATCCAATGACAGCATGGGAGAAGAAATGTCAGAAAAGGAGTTCAGAATGTACATAATTAAAACAATCAGGAAAGCAAACAAGGAGATGAAAGATCAAATGCAGGCATTGAATGATCACACCAATCAACATAAAAAGAGCAAATATAGGAAGCAAAAGAACATTTCAATAAAGAATTAGAGATATTGAAAAAAACAAATGGAAATCCTTGAAATGAAGGAAACAATAAATCAAATTAAAAACTCCATAGAAAGCATAACCAATAGGATAGGACATCTGGAAGACAGAACCTCAGATATTGAAGACAAAATATTATTGAAAACAAAGTTGAAAAAGCAGAGAAGATGGTAAGAAATCATGAAAAGAATCTACACCAATTATGGGATATTATGAAAAGGCCAAATTTAAGAATTAATGGGATTGAGGAAGGCTTAGACAAACAAACCAAAGGAATGAACAACCTATTCAATAAAATAATAGTAGAAAATTTCCCAAATCTGAAGAATGAAATGGAAAATCAAGTACAAAAGGCTTATAGGATTCCAAATACACAAAATTACAACAGACCCACACCACAGCATGATATAATGAAAATACCTAACATACAAAATAAAGTCAGAATTTTAAAGGATGCAAGAGAAAAGAATCAAATTACATTCAGGGGAGACCAGTTGGACATAAGCAGATTTTTTAATCCAGAACCTAAAAGCTAGAAGAATCTGGAACAACATTTTTCAAGCCCTGAAAGAAAACAGATGCCAAAAAAGAATCTGATACCCAGCAAAACTTACCTTCAGATTTGATGATGAAATAATACCCTTCCATGATAAACGAAAGCTAAAATAATTTACAAAAAGAAAACCAGCATTACAGAACATTCTCACCAAAATATTCCATGAGGAAGAGATGAGAAACGATGATGTAAATCAGCAAAGGGAGGAACTACCCTAAATGAACAGTTGAATAAAGGTAAAACCAAGTCATGACAAATAAAAATGAGCCAAATGACCAGGAATACAAATCATATCACAATAATAACCCTGAATGTTAATGGCCTGAACTCATCAATCAAAAGACATAGACTGGAAGATTGGATTAAAAAGAAACATCCAACAATTTGCAGACTGCAAGAGACTCATCTCTTAGAAAGAGATACCCACAGACTAAAGGTGAAAGGATGGGAAAAAACATACCATGCACATGGACACAGCAACACAGCCAGAGTATCCATCCTCATATCAGATAATGTGGACTTCAAGCCAAAGTTAGTCAGAAGGGATAAAGAAGGACATTTCATACTGCTTAAGGGAAGCATAAATCAGCAAAACATAACAATCATAAATATCTATGCCCCAAACAGTGACTCATCCATGTATGTCAAACAAATCCTTCTCAATTCCAGAAATCAAATAGACCACAACACAATAAATCTCAGTGATTTTAACACACCTCTCTCACCACTGGACAGATCCTCCAAACAAAAATTGAACAAAGAAATCATAGATCTCAATAACACAATCAATAATTTAGACTTAATGGACATTTATAGAAAATACCATTCAACAAAGAGCAAACACACCTTCTTCTCAGCAGCACATGGATCCTTCTCTAAAATAGACCATATATTATGCCACAAAGCTAATGTTAGCAAGTACAAGAAGATAGAGATACTATCTTGTATTCTATCAGATCATAATGGATTGAAATTAGAAATAAAGGACAGAGTAAAAAAACAGAAACTACTCCAACACCTGGAAATTGCATAATATGCTATTGTATGATGAATGGACAACAGAAGACATCAGAAAGGAAATTTAAAAATTCTTAGAGGTAAATGAGAACAAAGAAACATCATATCAAAATCTCTGGGACACTATGAAAGTAATACTTAGAGGATAATTTATTTCATGGAGCACATTCAATAAAAGAAAAAAATCAACAAATAAACGACCTAACACTACAGCTCAATGCCATAGAAAAAGAAGAACAGAGCAACACCAAAAGTACTAGAAGGCAGGAAATAGTTAAAATCAGAGCTGAAATCAATGAAATTGAAACAAAAGAAACAATACAAAAAATTGACAAAATAAATAGTTGGTTCTTTGAAAAAATAAACAAAATTGATAAACCCTTAGCCACACAAACAAAAAGAAGATGAGAGAAAACCCAAATTACTAAAATTTGGAATGAACAAGGAAATATCACAACATACACAAGTGAAATAGAAAACATAATTAGAAGCTATTTTGAAAATCTCTACTCCAAAAAAAACAGAAAACCTTGAAGACATCAACAGGTTTCTAGAGACATATGAATTACCTAAACTGAACCAGGAGGACATACACAGTTTAAATACATCAATTTCAAGTAATGAAATAGAAAAGTCATTAAAAACCTACCAACAAAGAAAAGTCTGGGACCAGATGGATTCTCAGCCGAGTCCTAAAAACCTTTAAAGAAGAGCTCATTCCAATACTCCTCAAAGTATCTCATGAAATAGAAGAGAAGGGAACCCTCCCAAACTCATTCTATGAAGCCAATATCACCCTGACACCTAAACCAGACAGAGAAACATTGAGGAAAAAAATTTCAGTCCAATATCCTTAATGAACATTGATGCAAAACTTCTCAACAAAATCTTAGCAAATCACATACAAAAATATATTAAAAAGATAGTGCACCATGATCAAGTGGGTTTTATCCCAGGGATGAAAGGTTGGTTCAACATTCGGAAATCAATAAATGTAATTCTCCATATGAACAGACTTAAAGTCAACAATTACATGATTATTTCAATAGATGTAGAAAAAGCAATGATAAAATACAGCATCCCTTCATTCTCAAAACACTAGAAAAAATAGGGATAGTGGGAACATTCCTCAACATTGTAAAGGCCATCTATGCTAAACCCATGGCCAATATCATTCTAACTGGTGAACAACTGAAAGCATTCCCCCTAAAACCTGGAACAAGGAAGGATACCTTCTTTCACCTCTAAAGAAAGAAATTAAAGAAAACCTCAGAAGATGGAAAGATCTCCCAAGTTCTTGGATAGGCAGAACTAATATTGTCAAAATGACCATACTACCAAAAGTGCTACACAGATTCAATGCAAATCCAGTTAAAATCTCAATGATGTACCTTACAGAAATATAGCAAACAATCCTGAAATTCATCTGGAAGAATAAGAAACCCAGAATAGCTAAAACAATCCTTAGAAGGAAGAGTGAAGCAGGGGGTATCACAATACCAGACCTTCAACTACACTACAAAGCAATAGTAACAAAAATGGCATGGTATTGGCACCAAAATAGGTGGATCAATGGTACAGAATAGAGGACATGGACACAAACCCAAATAAATACAATTTTCTCATACTAGACAAAGGTGCCAAAAATATGCAGTGGAGAAGATAGCCTATTCAACAAATGGTGCTGGGAAACTGGAAATCCATATGCAACAGAATGAAACTAAACCCCTATCTCTCACCCTGCACAAAACTCAACTCAAAATGGATCAAGGACCTTGAAATTAGACCTGAGTCCCTGCATCTTACAGAAGAAAAAGTAGGTTCAAATCTTCAACATGTTGGCTTAGGACCAGTCTTCCTTAACAGGACTCCCATAGCACAAGAAATAAAAGCAAGAATCAATAACTGGAATAGATTCAAACCAAAATAGTAAACTATCAGCAATGTGAAGATAGAACCTACAGAGTGGAAGAAAATCTTTGCCATGCATTCTTCAGATAGAGCACTAATTTCCAAAATATATAAAGAACTCAATAAAAAACTCTACACCAAGAATACAAATAACTCAATCAACAAATGGGCTAAGGAAATCAACAGACACTTCACAGAAGAAGATCTACAAGCAATCAACAGATATATGAAAAATATGTTCAACATTTTTAGTAAGAGAAATGCAAATAAAAACTACCCTAAGATTCCATCTCACCCCAATTAGAATGGCAATTACCAAGAATATTAGCACAATAGATGTTGGCGAGGATGTGGGGGAAAAGGTACACTCATACATTGCTGGTGGGGCTACAAATTAGTGCAGTCACTCTGGAAAGCAGTGTGCAGATTCCTTAGAAAACTTGGAATGGAACGACCATTTGACTCAATTATCCCACTTCTTGGACTATACCCAAAGGACTCAAAATCAGTATACTTCAGAGATAAAGCCACAACAATGTTCATAGCTGCTCAATTCACAATAGCTAGAATGTGGAACCAACCTAGATGCCCTTCAATGGATGAATGTATAAAGAAACTGTGGTATATATATATATATACAATGGAATATTACTCAGCCATAAAGAATGATAAAATTATGGCATTTGCAGGTAACTGGATGAAATTGCAGAATATCATGCTAAGTGAGATAAGCCAATCTCAAAAACCTAAAGGGTGAATGATTTCCCTGATATGCAGATGATGACACATAATGGAGGGTGGGAGGGGCACAAGAATGGAGGAACAAGGTACTGTATAGAGGGATAAGAGGAGTGGGAGGGATGGGGGAAGAAAAAATAACAGAATGAATCAAAAACTATTACCCTAGGTAAGTGTATAATTACAAAAACTGTATGCCTCTACTTCATGTACAAACAGAGAAACAAGATGTATCCCATTTGTTTTCAATAAAAATAAATTAGAAAAAAGAAATAAGCCAATCCCAGAAAAACAAAATACAAATGAGATTGCAGATAGAACCCAGAGAAGAAAAAGCACTGTTAGGTGACAGGCACTCACTCAGAGGACTCAGAGGAATCTGAGCAAGGATCATTTGGGGAACCTGTAATAGGAAAGAGAGAAGTCTGAGCACTATAAGGTAAGGGGCACTCATCACAAGGACCCAGAGAAGTATAAGCAAGGAATGGTAAGAGATCTCAGAAAAAAGAACCATATAAGACTGAGCACTGTTAAGTGTGGGGCACTTACCCACAGGACCCAAAGGAAACTGAGTAAAAAAAGGTTAGCTAAATTTAGTAGCATTAAAAGAGAAGGCTGAGCCATATTATGAGAAAGTCTATCACCAAGAGGACCAGTAGAATCAGAGCACTAGTTGGTGAAAGGCACTGTCCACAGGACTCAGAGTAACCTGAGCAATATTGAGTGAGCAGAGATTCAGTGCAGGACCCAGAAAAGATTGAGTGGAGGGAGAGGGCCACTCACCCAGAGGACTCAAAAGACCCTGAGAAATGATGATTGAGAGGAGATTTACAGCATAACCTAGAGAAGGTAGAGCAAAGATTGATGTGGTGTGCTTTACCACAGGATCCAGAAGAGATGAAATTCTTTTGGGAGAGGGGTTCATACATGATGGTGTCAGAGTTTTGACATTTTCAAGAGTCTCCTAGGGTCAAAATTTTAGTGATCTCAGATATGGAGGGAATGCTCACATGTCTAAGGTCTAAAGAAGTCCTCTGTAATCCTCCATAGTGATAGGAAATTGTCCTTGGCCATATTTCACACTGTCCCTTGAAGGTAGGCATTGTGCCTGACTCAAAGATCCTAGGATGTTCCTCTTTTCAAAAGAAAGCAGCTAATGACATATCTAAGAAGATCTAAAAAACTTAAATATGTGCTTTCCATCCAATGTTCAGAAGGATGTCAGAAATCCTGGGTCTGTTACATCACCCATAAGAATGCAACCACTTGAGCAAGGGTGTGGAGCTGCTGAATGATGCATGGTGGAACCAGGTCCTCAGTGCTGTGGAAACTGACATGAATTACATTTATCTTGGGTTTTCAGGCACTTGGTGAGGAGCCTGTCAGCTTGAAATCACCAAAGGCCTATTGAGGCTGTTGAAAAGAGGAAGTATCCACATCTCTCCAACTGGCCACTGTTATGTAGGCCTGGACATACACATAAGGCCAGAGATGGTGTACTAACATTGACCCAGATGGGACTTACCCAGAGAATTCACTCTGAGAACAGGGTTGCCTAGGGCTCAGTGGAGAGTCATCACAGATGGTGGAAGTGTGACCACCCACAATACACAGAGGGGACTGAGTACCAGTGGGAGAGGGATGGGTGCTCACTCATAGAACTAAGGGAGCACTGAACAATGGTGTGGGAGTGGATATTAAGGACAGAAAGTAGAGAAGACAGCACTTCCAGGCGTGTGGTGCTCATACGAATAACCCAGAGGAGTCTGAGCAAGGATTGCCTTGGGGAACCTGGAATAGGACAGACAGAATCCTGAGCATTCTCAACTGAGGGGTACTCAGAAAAAGGATCAGAGAAGAATGAGTAAAGGGAACTCTAAAAAAAGAGAGAAGACTGAATACTGTTAGGTGGGGGGGTGCACATATAGAGGAACTAATTGACAGAGTAAGAACAGATTAGGCAAACATACTACCTTAAACAAAGAAGTCTGAGCCTTGTTAGGAGAGAGGTTATCACCATGAGGACCCTGTGGAATGAGAGCACTAGTGGGTGAGGGGTACTCACTAACAGGAATCAGAGTACCCAGAGCAATGGATGGATGAGTGGAGATTTAGGGCAGGACCCAGAAAAGAGCACTTGTGGGAGAACTGCGCTCACAAAGAGGACACAGAAGATTCTGAGCATTGTTGGTTGATAGGAGGTTTATGGAAGAACCCAGAGAAGACAGAGGAAAAAGGAGATGAGGTATACTTGAATACAGGATCCAGAGGAGAAAATGTTCTTTTGGGAGAGATTTTTTTCACCTATAGCATTATGAGTTTTGGAACCTTTGGAAGACTATGCCTTGGGACATAGTTTCAGTGACCTCAGATATGGTGGAAATAATCCTATTTCAAAGGTCCAAAGACTTCCTTCATGTTTACTGGGAAAAGTCCTTAGCCAAATTTCACACTGTCATTTGAAGGTATGCATTGTGCCTGACTCAGAAGTATTAGGAGGTCTCCTCTCTTGTCAAAAGAGAGCAGCCAATGACAAATCAGACAAGATTCTGAGAATAAATAAATATATGCTTCCCATACACTGTTCAGAAAGATGTCAGAAATTCTCAGTATACCCCATCACCCATAAGAATTTATTCACTTGAGCAATAGTGTGAATATTGTGGATGATGAGTGGTGGAATGAGGTCTTCAGTGCTGTGGACATTGACATTCTTTAAAATTGTCTTGAGTTTTCAGGCATTGTTGAGGATTTTGTCTGCATGGCAGTACAAAAGACCTACTGATAATGTTGGAAAGCAGGAGTTTCCACATCTCTCCAAGTTTCAACAGATATGTTGTATGGACATGAACATAAAAACAGAGATGGTGTACTCACTTTAGCCAGAAATGGATTTACCCAGAAATTTCACTAAGAGAACGAAGTTCCCTAGGACTAGGTGGAGATTTAGCACTGGTTACAAATGTGTTCCCATTCGAATTACCCACTGGTGACTGAGAATTGGTAGGAGAGAGGTGCTCAACCATAGGACTCACAGGACTTTGAACAATGCTGCAGGATTGAAGACTTATGACAGGACTCAGAGAAGAATGAGCACTGATGGGGGAGGAGCACTCACCAAGAGGACTCAGAAGACCATGAGCAATGGTGGAGTAGCTGAGGTTAAGAAAGAACCCAGAAAATGTTAAGCAAGGTTTGGCTCTCTATAATCATACACAGGAGCCAGAGGATGCTGAGATAAGATTGGTTATATGATGTTAGCACATAGCACAGAGGAGACTGACCACTGTTGGGTGAGGGACACCCAGGGGACAGAGGACACAGAAGAGGACAGAGAAGACACAGGTTACTGGAGGGTAAAGGGCACTCCAAAACAATATTCAAGGAAATCTGAGCCCCTTCCTGAGAGTGACAGTCAACTCAGAACTCAGATGACACTAAGAATGATGTGTAAAGAAAGATTAAGGACAGGACCCAGAGAAGACTGATCACTGTCAGGTGAGGGGCATTCACCCACAGGACCTAGAGAAGAATGAGCAAGGAATGATCATAAAACCCAGAAAAAAAAAAAAAAAAAACAATACTGAGCATTTGTAGGTAAGGGAGTTTTCCCACAGGACTCATGGAAACTGAGTGAAGACAGGTTAGGTGAACTTGGCAGCTTAAATGAAGAAGACTGAGTTATGTCAGGAGAGGGGCTACCACCAAGAGGACCCTATGGAATCAGAGCACTAGAGGGTGAGTGGCCCTCAACCACAGGACTCAGAGTACCCTGATCAATAGTGAACGAAAGGAGATTTATGGCAGTACCCAGAGAAGACTGAGCACTGGTAGGAGAGGGGTACTCACCCAGAAGACTTAGATGCCCTGAGAAATGGTATTTTAGAGGAGGTTTAGACAAGAACTCAGAGAAGACAGATCAAGAGGAGACAGAAGTCTTTTGAGATAGGGGTTCTCACCTATAGTACTCTGCGTTTTGGAATCATTTGGAGAGTATCCCTTGGGCCAAAGTTTTAGTGACCTCAGTTATGGTCAAAACAGTCTTACTTCAAAAACCTGAAGAAATATTCCATAATGATGGGAAATTGTCCTTGGTCACAAAATGTCTTTCGATGCAGTGCATTGTGCCTAACTCAGAAGTCCTATAAGTTTTCCTCTCTTATCAAAAGATAGCAGCCAGTGACATATCAGAAAAGATCCTGAAAATACTTAAATATATACTTACCATTCACTTTTCAGAAATATCTCAGAAATCCTAGGCATGCTTCATCATTCATAGGAACTCAGTCACTTTTTCAATTGTGTGGAAATGGAGGATGATAGAATGGAGTGGGTATAATGAGGTCATAAATTTTGTGGTCATTGTCATTCTTTAAAATTGTCTTGGGTTTTCAGGTATTGGTAACCAACCTTTCTGCATGGCATCACCAAATACCTATTGAGTTTGTTTGAATGAGGAATTATTCACATTGTTCATAGATTCCACAGTATTGTTGGTATGGGCACTCAGATAAGGCCAGAGATGATGTACAGATATTAGCTGGAATGGTCTCAGTGGAGACAGCAATGTTGTTGGAAGTGTGCCCACTCATAACAACCACAGAGGACTGAGCAATGATGTGAGAGGGACACTCAACCACAAGACTCAGAGGATGCTGAATATTGGTGTGGGAGGGGATATTAAGGATTGGAACTAGAGAAGAGTCAGCACAGTGGGAGAGGGGCACTCACCCAGAGTAATCAGAAGAATATGAGCAATGGTGGGATAATTGAGGTTAAGATAGAATGTAGAAAAGACTGAGCAATGTGAGGCTATCTATGATCACAAAACAGAAACCAGAGGAGGCTGAGATAAGATTGGCTATGGAAACTTAGCTGATGGTACAGAAGACACGGAGCACTGCTCATTAAGGGACAATCACTCAGAGTCCCAGAGTATTCTCAGCATTGCTAAATAAGGAGTGCTTACACAGATGACACAGAGGAGACAGAGTACTTAAGGGTAAGGGGCAGTCCAAAACAACATTCAGGGAAATCTGAGCCCCTGCCTGTGAGTAACACTACTCACCAAAGGACTCAGATGACACTGAGCAATGGTGCATGAAGAGAGATTAAGGACAGGACCCAGAGGAGACTGAGTACTGTCAGGTGAGGGGTGATAACCCACAGGACACAGAGGACTCTGAGAAAGGATTGCCTTGGGGAACTGTAACAAAAGAGTGAAACACCTGAGCACTCTCAGGTGAGGGTTGCTCACCAAAAGGACCCATAAAAGAATGAAGGAATGACTAGTAATCTCAGAAAAAAAGAAACAGAAGACTGAGCACTGTTAGGTGAGGGGCACTTACCCAAGGAACCCAATGGAGACTGAGTAAGGACAGGTTAGGCGAACTTAATAGCTTAAACAACAAATCTTAGGCCAAGTCAGAAGAGAGGCTATCACCAAGAGGACATAGTTGAGTCAGAGCACTAGTGAGCAAGGGGCGCTCACCGAGAAGACTTACTAGACCATGAGCAATGGTGGTTCAGAGGAGGTTTAGAGCAGAACCCAGAGAGGAGAGAGCAAAGTTAGAAGAGGCATACTTGACTATAGGATCCAGAGGAGACAGAAGTCTTTTTGGAGAGGCATTGTCACCTATAGTGCACTGGGTTTTTGGAACCTTTTGAAAAGAATACATTGGGCTAAAGTTTCCATGACCCCAGGTATGACTAAAATGGCCCCACTTTGAAGATCTGAAGAAGTCCTCCATAATGATGGAAAATTGTCCTTGGCCACATTTCAAAGTGTACATTGTGGTGCATTGATGGTGTGCATTGTGCCTGACTCAGAAGTCCTAGGAGTTCTCCAGTCTTCTCAAAAGAAAGCAGCCAATAACTTATCAGGCAACATCCTGAAAATACTTAAATATATAGTTTCCATCCACTGTTCAGAAATATCTCTGAAATCCTGGGCTTGCTACATTTCCCTTAGGAACTTAGGCATTTGAACAATGGTGTGGAAATGGTGAACAATGAGTGATGGAATGATATATTCCATTCTATGGGAACTGACATCTTTTAAAATTGTGTTGGGTTTTAAGGTATTGGTTAGGAGCCTTTGTGCATGGCAGCACCAAAGGTCTATCACAAAGAGGACCCAGTAGAATTAGATAACTAGTGTTTACAGGACTCAGAGTACCCTGGGCAATGGTGGATGATGTGAGATTTATGGCAGGACCCAGAGAAGGTTGAGCACTGGTGAGAGAGATGCACTCTACCAGAGGACTCTGAAGACACTGAGCAATGATGGTTTGGATGAGGTTTAAGGCAGAACACTGAGAAGATAACGCAAAGACAGATAATGGGTGCTTGACTACAGGATCCAGAGGAGACAAATTTCTTTGGTACTGGATTCTAACCTATAGAGGTCTGAGTTATTGGAACATTTTGGATAGTACACCTTGGGACAAAAGTTGGTGATCTTGGGTATGTTTGAAATGGTCCCATTTTGAAGGTCTGAACAAGTCCTTCATAAGGATGGATATTGTCCTTATCCACATTTCACACTTTCTTTTGAAGGTGTGCATTGTGCCTGCCTCAGAAGTCTTAAGAGTTATCCTCTCTTGTCAAAAGAGAGTAACCAGTGACATATCAGAAAAGATCCTGAAAATACTTAAATGTATACTTCCATTCAATGTTCAGAAGATGTCAAAAATCCTGTACCTGCTACATCACCCATAAGTACTCAGTTGAGCAATAATGTGAAAATGGTGGATGATGAGTGGTGAAATGAGGTCCTCATTTCTGTGGGCACTGACATTATTGACAAAAGATCTGCTGTTTTGCTGATGCCATTATTCTCCCTCCCCCACATCACTTTACAACCCACATTGTTAACCCATGAACCTCCTAGCCAGTAATTGGTCCAGATTGTTATCCCTCAAACTGCCTTGCCAGTCATTGGTCCATTGCTATTAGCTCGTGAAATTTCACTCCTTAAGAATAGCTCCCCCCATTCTTTTCTCTCTTCTCCTCACTTTCACTTTCTCTCTCTCTCTCTCTCTCTCTCTCCTTCTCTCTCTCTCTCTCACCCTGTGTGGAGACAGTCTGCCTGTCCACTTAATAAAACCTCTTGCATGAGTTCCCATGTCTAGAGTGGTTTCTTGGTGTTTTCATTGTTGCTGTGACTCAGATAGGCTTTTCCACTGCCACTTAGGTGTGTGGAATTCCATCTGTCTCCCCAGACCTGCAGACACTGCTCTCACGGTCCATTCACCTGGACATTCTCCTCCACATCCACCACTGGCTTCAGATTGGTGAGTTTTCTCCTAGCTTGGCTTAAACACTTATCTACCGACCTGAGACCTGACTGTTGATCATCCAGTGCCCTCAAGGAAGTTGAGGAGTGGGGGTTCCCCCAGCCACAACTTTTATAGTCACAGCTGGCCCACTTAGTTGACCTTATTTGATGGGTGGTTTCCCAATCTTATGGTGGAGATTCTCTCTCAGCTTTCAGGTCCCTCTTCACACTCACTCAAAAATCCTGAAATCAGGTCCTCAAGTCTCTCGGCTTTGGCCCAGCACACACTGATGTTTGGGTGATGACCCCATCACTATGCTCCTTCACATCTCCAGTCAAGTTGTCTGGGACCTCAGGATGCCTTGGACTCTAACTTGGTTGTATCAGTTTCCACCATGGGATCTGGGTTCTCCATCCCAGCAGATCCACCCTGTGGTGTCTACTAGACATTCTTAAACCCTTTTAACTGACCCCTGGCCTAAAACCACCCAAACTTATCCTTTAGATAATTAATCCAAAATGACTACATAATGGCATACAACTTCTGTGAGTGAGTGAACAGGTGGAAAGGGATTCCTCATCTTCAAGTCTTTTCTTTCATGTGCATTTTACTACTTCCTGCAAACCCAAACACCTCCTTTTGGCTTCTTCTCCCCCTCTTAATCCATACTCCTCCTCTGACTTCCATTTTTCTAACAAACCACCCCCATACCAGTCTGCTGCAGCAGAGGGCCCTCTGGCCCCTGCTCCTCCATCTCCTTTACCCTGATCTGTTTCTTCTTCCATTCCCCTGCCCAGGCCACCAAGTCCTCCTGCCACGAGGTCCCACACACATATGCTAGTCCCCCTACTGGAGGTGGCTGGTGTGGAGGTAGTAACCCTTACCTGCCCAACAGCCAGTGGCATTTCACAGTAAGGAGTATGACATAACAGGCCCATTCCTCAAATGTAGTAAGAGATAATGTTTCATAATTTTCTGCATCCAAACCTGACCTGATTATCAATCAGGAAATAGGGTTAATAAGCCCTAGGCAATTTCCCCTGCCTATCCTTGCTGAAGCCTACATTGGAATGTAGACTGCAGCAAGTTCAGCAAGGGACAAATCTGAGACTGAATTTTTTAAAAAGTGTCCATTTTATACTTTTCCTGGGCTACAACACAGAACTCTCTCTCTCTCTCTCTCTCTCCCTTTCTCTCTCTCATGCTCCTTTTCACCCCTTCTCTCTGCCTTTCTCTCTCACTCTCTCATGCTATAATCAATGACCATTATCATTTTTTCTTCTAAGACTCTTGTTTTGTTTCTCTTAAATGACTCTTGTTTTCTTTCTCTTAAATAGTATATTTTTTGAGCTCACCATTTTGATCCTACATACCTAGGCTACTGGTTTTTTGATCAGTTCTATTTTTATTCAACTCTAGTGTTATTTTTGTTTGTTTGTTTTTTGTTTTTTCTGGTTCTGATATTTATTTTGTCTCTTTCCAGTCTCATCATTGAGTTATCCTTCATCCATTTATGTATATGCCATAGTTTGTTCTTTGTCATATCACTAATAGAAACCTAAGTAAAATCAAGGATATATTTAGCTATAATATAAAAATGACATATCAAAATTTCCTCTGAAATTGCACAATAACCTATATATTTGTACAATAAAGTATTGCAATAAATAGGTATCCAACTGGATAAATATTAGGTGTAAACTTCAGAGCATATAGAATCAATAATCCCCAAGAATTCAAAAAGTTAATTCAAGAAAATGGATCTATGAAAGTAAAAGGAAGTTACAATTTAAAGAATCTCAAATTGAAAAAGTTCTAAATTACATTAGATACAATACATAGAATAAGTGATTCATAGGTTTGGATGTAAAAAACAATTTTTGTTTGCCCTCTGACATCTTATGTATATGACCAGTCCATTGTAAGAGTCTCAGTTCTACATGTACTTGGGCACACAGAATTTTTCTAAGTTTTTTTCCATGAAAATATTCTATGTTTATTCTGTTCTTTTAAAAATTTGTAGTCAATTATGAGAATTGCACACATTAATATATAAAAAAACTAGTAAGAATACTAAGCATATCTATATTCATCAATGAACACAACTCTGGAAAGTAGAATGAGGCCAAAAATATAGACAAGTTGTAGGATTGTCTCTAAATCTTCCACCTCTGCTTCTAGTGCTCATCCACCAAGCCAAAGATATCTTCTTGTCCAATATGAATAAGACACCTGGAGCCCTGATGTCCCAGGGTTGGAGTGGCAGCAGTGTGATATCACTGTGTATTCATGTCTTTCTGTATTCTGCTCTTTCTCAGCACATTAGGTCTTTCTCTCTTGTCCGCACCCTCATGGTCACAACATGGCTGCCAAGCTCCTACTCTTTAATTCCTAGAAGGGAGAGTGAGGTTTCCTCAACTCTGATCAATATGCAGTCTTGTCTCAGTAACTTTACCAGTGGAGACCAATAGCCTTCACACTCTGAAAGCACCCCTCAGCTCCCTAGCACCCTGCTATGGTCTACCACACTCCTGGTTATGTCCCTCACAGCATAAATGTATCACAATACCATTACTCTTTTCAAAATAAAGAAGGTTATTAATCCAAAGGGTTGCACTGTGCAGGTGAGTCTTCGGCCTGTGACCTTGTCATGGGGAATTGGGGAATCACAGAGACCCTTGTGCTGTGCCCTCATATAAGACTGTTCTCTGACCATTTTGAGGCCAGTTTTAGTGGACTGCAGGTTTTCTCACCGGAAACAAAAAAGGGGTTTTATGTTTGCTTTTGTTTTTTAACAGTCTGCAAATGGCAGATTTGTATGGTGGTTGAATAATTACCCAATGATGGCCATAGAAATAGATTCTGCCATTGTTCCAAGTCATGGCAGCTTGTCTTCTAAGAACACCAGTCTAGAAAACAATGGTAACACAACAAAGGCTGTGCTTGTCTTTCAGAAGAAGGTCTGGCAGAAGCATCCAGGGCAGATTGTAGATTCCAGGTGGTGGCAGGAAAAAAGATGTCTGCTCTCATTTCACTCAGCATTGTTGGCTGCATGTGCCTCATGGACATAAGGTGGCTGCTGGTGCACATGTAGCTAAATCTGTCCCTTTCATCCAATTCTGCCTGTTTGGTCACCTGACTAGATGTTGGAGACAGATTTTTTAACAGGCATGCTGCTTAGATTGAACAGTCAGTTTATCCATCTCAAAGAGTGGAAAGTGGTTGCTCTAGAGGGTGAGAAAATTGTGGGCAAAGGAATCTGGAAAAGAGTTTCCTGTACTAACTTTGGCGAGTCATTGGAGTATTTAATCCATGTGCTCTCCTTTGATTAAATAAATAGTAGGGGAAATAAGGAGGGGTCATCCCTGCATCCCAGCATGATCCCATTCCTGGGAACATGGGCAGTAGCTCTGTGGGTCTCCTTCCCCACCCTCCTCCCCCTCAGAACCTCTTTCTGATGCTTCTCAGCTGGAGCAAAATGCCAGAAAGAAGAAATTCCACATGATCAGTCAGGTCATTTTCTCAAAAATCACTTTCTTTTTAATCTTTTTTCACCGGCAGTAGAAAGGAGCCTCAGAGGCAGCTAAATCGCTGTCCCTGCCAGCTTCACTCCTGGGGGGAGCAGTCTGAAAGGTCACAGGTCTCTGTTGGAGGCTTCGATTCTCTGCCTGGAGCACTGCCATCTTGATGTGTTCACACAATGAAGGAACCACTGCAGGAGGCAAAAAAGTCAGGAGGGCTTTGTCACAAGCCTGAGAGACAGCAGCTACTGACCTGACTGGGATGAGAGGCCGAGATTGAGCCCAATTAACTCCTGCAGCTCAAATTCTTTGATGGTGTCTTCAGTCTCCACAGCATGAAGCAGACTCTGAGGACTGAAGTTTGAGGCGAGTGTAGGCCTAACTTGCTGTGTGACCCAGGAAATATTACTTAACCTTTCTGGTCTTCATTTCTACATCTGAGAACAGCTGGTTTAGAGAAAATAGGACCTTGGTCTCAGAGATGTTAGATGCTTCTCCAAATTCACAGAGCCAGTGTGGAGTGGGATTCAATCTGCAGCTCCTCACCCTGGTCCAGTGCTCTTTAAAATCTCCCTGCTGCCCTCCAGGGGAGGCATTTTGTGGTCAGAAAGGCAGTGCAGTTGCATAGACCTGCGTAAAGCTTGCACAGCACCCAGAACTAAAGCAGCTGAAGTCCTAAGTGCCCACCATCGGAGGTTGCCTGGGCTGAACCTTGCTACCCACCACCACGAGCTGGGCCGAGGGTCTTCTGCACTGAATGGAGCCCCAGAGGGTCAGCACCAGTTTTGCTCCCGTGGGGTCTCTCCGGACCCACCAGTTAAGGGGGCACCACGCCACAGCTGAAGAGAGCACCAAGCACCCCAGGCGCCTGGGTGGGTAGGCTGTGGTGGCTGTCACTCCTCGGGAATGAGCTTGGCAGGGGAGCAGAGTGTCTGGAGCCCTCGAAGACCCCGGGAGACTGTCGGGGACAATCGCTCTGCAGGCCCCATCTTTCCTGACTGCTGACCTGCTCTGACTGATTACAAAGAGCGCCCACCCCGCACAGGCTCTTTAAGGAGGCACCGCTGCCACTATGGCCCAAACACAGAACCGCAACACCTGCCTCTAGAGCACTGCTGCGCCCCCCTGGGCCACAGATTGACTCTAGTGTCATTTTGAACATCTGTTACATTGCAATGAAAATTCATCTATACTTAAACATTATTGGTGTTTTTGTAGATTGGTAAATAAAAATGGTTTAAAATTGCTTTGTGTTATCACCAAAAACAAGGTTACTAAGACTTAAGTTCTAACAGGTATAATTCTATATACAAAGGGATCCAAAATTTCAACTGTGTTTCAACTAGAGTACTCTACATAACAAAATATTCCATCTTATTAAAATGGAATAATTTATCTAAATTCAAAAATTTTAAGAGAGTTGTTTCAGAATGTGAACAAAAAGTGGTCAACATATAGGAAAGAAAAATAACCTGGGATGGGATCCACAATCATTGCCTGCTGGTTCTCCCCTCACCAGGATCCAAGCCACCTTGACCATGCCCCCTCCTCCCTAGCCAGTATCCACCATAGGGTGTTTCTGCATCCTGCTGTTGCTGACCTCCTCGCCCACCACAGAATTCAACTCTGGACAGCCTTCCCTCTACTGGTGGTGAGCTCTTCTATGAACACTCTCTCTATAAAAACCCCAGTGATGGGTCAGTGTCTCCCTCGGCTTTAGCCACAGACCTGTCAAGGATGGTAATAACAATCACTGATGGTCAGTTCCTACATGAGAAATCAAAGAGGTTGTAGAGACACCCCTTCCTCTTCTATTTTCCTTCTCTGGGCTCCTAAGAACTCTTAGCCATGGCATCTGCCCAATCTAAAATTCTCTGCAACCTCCACCCCCTTGACTGTCTCCTCAGAAATATTTGGCCTCCCAATTTGACTCTGGATCTCAAACCTCACATGCTCATTTTCTATTGCAACACAGTCTGACACCAATATAAGTTAGATAATGACTCTTTTTGGCCAGATAATGGAACTTATACAACTTCTGTCACTGCAGCAGCAAGTAGGTAGAGATTCCCCATTTTCAAACCTTCTCTTCTCTTCACCCTTGCCCTTCTTTGTGTAAATAAGAATAGTATTAGGGATTTATTTATATATTTTAATTGTTCTATAACAGAACCCTTAGAGTCTTATTTGTTTAAAGGTTAATATCCTGAAACATGAAAGCATTTTGCCACTTTGCCACACACAAAAAAGTCAAAAGCTCTCTCAACCATTTCTTGATTTATATTTGGATGTAATGTCATTGTGTTAACTAACAATCACATAGACTCAGGAAACAATATATGTAAACTTCTTAAAATGACATTTAAGAAAGGCAAAGATCAACTTCCAACCACTTTACCTAAGGTTTGTGAAAAGCCCACCTTACCTGAGATCAGACTCTGCCTCCCACACTGCTGTATGTCAGAAAGGCTGCAAAATATGCCAGACTGCAGCTTAAAGTTATATTCAAAAGATTTTTTTGTTGTAAAAATTACTGTGATCTCAAGCAGGGGATGTAATATATAGCTCAGCTAAAATTCAAGATAACTATTACACAAACTATGTTTTACTGTTGTTAATTCCATTTTGTATCTTCTTCATAGACTCTATAACTGTTGCCTGATTAATGTTTTGCAGAAGTACTACCCCAAGAACAAACAACCTAAATTAATTTGAGATAATCAGCGATCACCTATAGGACAGCCTATATATACCCCAATTAAATAAAAGGACGTAAATTACAGTAAAGTCATAAACATTAGAGTTAAAGCCCAGTACTCTTACTTTAGGACTGCTGAAGCTGGATTGCTGGATGTTTAAGATCAAGTTTAAGGTCAAGATTAACACAAAAGTGCCAAGAAAACCAATATTTTGTTCTTTCCCTCTGAGTCAGCCCGAACACAGGGAACAGGAGAGTTTCTCTAAGGGGCTTTGCAACTTTGGACCACATGACCTCCCTATCATGAACATTAATGAGACCACTAGGGGATGAAAAGACAACCAGTGCACCTACTGTAAAGAGGAGGGTCATTGAAAAAGGGAGACATCCCTGATGCTTCCAAAGGAAGTCACCTCATCAAGGAGACCCTACCAAGCAAATGGCACTAAAGGAGCTAAGGAGCTTCTCTCATGTTCTCCACAAGTAACCCCTGTGGGAATTCAACTGACCCTTAACAACAGATAAGAACAAGTTCAATTTGACCAGCTTTATCTTGAACACCTAGCAAAATAGTTAAAACCAAAACATAGCCATTGCTTTGTTTAACAACAGTTAAATGTAACTTAAGATATACACTTATGTTAGCCCAAGAGTAAGAAAGACTGGAGGCTACTAAAGAGATTCTTAGGCAGAAATGCCTGGTAACCATCAAGAGAAACTGCCAGAGTCAGGAAATTTTTGGTCATTTTAATGTCTACAGATCTTCCTAAATAGGACCATGCTGGTTAAATTGCCTACAGATGTTTCTACAAGATCAGATACACAAGTTCCAGAGCTGGCAGACACACACAAGTTTTCAAATCAATCAGCAATCAATGGCTTCTCCTTCAAGACTACCAGCCCCTGACACTCAAAGGAAAGACCTGCAATTCACTATTGACACCTTCGCTCCAAAAACTCTGCTCCTACCTAAAGCCCTCACTAATTCTTTTTTTTTTTTTTTAAACAGGAATTAGATTCTTCACCCCTATCCAGCAGGAAGAAGCTACAGAAGAAAGATTATCATCCACCCCTGGTATCTATAAAAACAAAAAGAGGAATGTTGGCATAAGACCTGCTATTTTGCTGCTGCCATTATTCTCCCTCCACCATACCACTTTAAAATCCAGATTGTTAGCTTGCAAACCTCCTAGCCAGTAATTGGTCCAGATTGTTAGCCCACGAACCTCCTTGCCAGTCATTGGTCCGTTGTTATTAACCCGTGAAATTCCACTACTTAAGAATAGCTCCCCCACCAATCTCTCTCTCTCCTCATCACTCTTGCTCCCTCTCTCATGAATGCTCGCTCTCTCTCTCTCTCTCTCTCTCTCTCTCTCTCCTTTTCTCTCTTTCTCTCTCACCCTGTGCACACTCTGCCTGTCTGCTTAATAAAACTTCTTGCATGAGTTCCCATGACCACAGTGGTTTCTGGGTGCTTTTCAGACATCTTTTAAAATCATCTTGGGTTTTGGGCATTTTTGAGGAGCCTGTCTGCATGGCATAACCAAAGGGTTATTGAGGTTGTTGGAAAGAGGAAGTATCCACATCTCTCCATGTTTCCACATTAGTGTTGACCTGGATATGCAGATAAGGCCAGAGATGGTGCACTGACATTAGCTTGAATGGGGCTCACCAAGAGAAATCACTAAGTATACAGAGTTGACTAGGGCTCAGTGGAGAGTGAGCAGTGGTAGCAGAAGTCTGCTCACTCAAATTCCAACAGAGGACTGAGCACTGTTGGGAGAGGGTGGCTTAGCCACAGGAATCAGAGGATTCTAAGTAAAGGGGGTTTGGGGGATTAAGGATAGGACCCAGGAAAGACTGAGAAATCCTAGGTGAGGTTTACTCACCACAGGTCACAGGAGACTGAACATTGCTGGCCAGGGGACCTGGCACACAGGACAGTTTATATCCTTAGCACTCGTGTGAATAAAACACTCACTCTTCTTCATTTGTCCTGTCTTCTGATGTAACCTTGGTGCTGATCTGTGGTCTTATGGGATCTTCTAAGCCTTTTCTACTCCCCAGTGTCCTCTCCCCATGGTTGTCTGGGAACAGTGTCCAGCATTGTGTGGTGCCCTGCCCAGCCTCTCTCCTTAACTCCCATACAGTCTGTGATGTCATAATGGCCTAGGGGGAGGGGCAGCCATAGCTGTTGCTGTTACCAAGACCTTGGAGAGAGTGTGGGGTCCTCAGCACTGACTTTTTCCCCCAGTGTAACCTTTCTTTGGACCTAAAGACCTCCGCCTCCACTGGCTGCAGTCAGAGGGCTGAAGAGCGAGGCTCTAGTTCTGCTTGTGACCCTGTTGTCCCTGAGTTTAGGAATGTCTGATTTGGGGTTGTTGTTCCAGACATGAGGGGTGGGGCACAATGTGATTGTGGAGACTGGGTAGTAGAGCCTCATTTTCCCGTCCAGTCCCTGCAGGAGACAGGGGTCTCTATGCCCAGCTTGTCCATAGGGACCCCAGGTATGATTTCTAACCATCCTTTCTTGTACTCAGCATGGGACCCCTGGTCTCCCCCTTCTCCTCTCCCCTTCTCCAGGGCTTACCTGGCAGGTGCACACTGCTTGCTGCCTGGCACTGCTGGAACCCCACCCATACATGCTGTACTAGCGCTTTTGACCCTGACAGCAGGAGTCCCACAGGCTCCTGTGAGGTCCTGATTGGTGGGTGGGAAGAAAGTGCACCAGAGTACTTCAATCTGTCCTTGTCTCTAGGGCTCCTCTGCCAGGGTCATCTGACCGGGCAGAGCCTGCCCCTCCCCAATAGGTTCACTGAGGTTTCCAAGTGACATAGAGCAAGGCATGTCCTCTTTACCACCATGCCTCCCCTGCAGACTTCCCCAGGGTCTGAGGTTTTAATGGAGGCTGAAATGCCTGGGGCCCTGGGGAGGGAAAGGGATTCTGTGTGGCTGCAGGACAGCAGCAAAATTGGGGGTGCCTGGTGCAGAGGGGCCATGTTCTCTCTCCTCCTCACTCCTCGTTCCTTCTCTCTCAGAGTTTCTGGGATTTACCAAAAGCAGCTTGGAGATTGGTGATGAATAGGGGTCAGTGTACCCAAACTCCATATCGTTAAGCACCAAGATCATTGAATGCTTAGGTCTCAGGGGCAGCCTCATCCTGGATCCTATCCTGTGTCCTTCTTCCCTTCAGCTCCTAGTTTCTTGTCAGGGTGTTTAGGGCCCTTGACTAGGACCCAGGGTGCTCTTCTCCTGAACTTTCCCCCAACTCTCTTTGTAATTATTTTAAGATGCGGTCTCTCTAAGATGCTCAGGGTGGCTTCAAACAAACCACTTACTCAGCCTCCTGAGTGCTGGCATCAGAGGTGGGGCAACCTGCCAGCCTCAACCACCTTCCTATTAAACAGGGGACCTTCCTTCACAAGGGCCTGGTGTTGGGGAAGCTGAAAGTCAGACCCACACAGAAGCCAGCCAGGCAGCATAGTGGGTCTTCACACAGTCTTGCTCACTTTTGTGCTGAGCATAAATCCATGTTGGCCCCACTTTGAGGGCCAATTGCAGAGCCCTGAGGAGCTGCCCACCCCTAATAGGTAATGGGTATTGAAGCCCATGTTTCTGCCCATCAACTTCAGTCCCCACCTCAGGTAGCTCCACACTGAGGTGGCACAATCAGCCTTGTCACACAAAACTCCCCACAGTGGTCTTGGGCCACAGAAAGAAGGAAGTCCAAGTGTGTCCATTGAGGATTCGCTAATATGGAATCCTTCAGTCTCCCAATGGTGGGCCCCCTCTGCAGCTGGGGAACAATTCTGGTAGATCAGCAATGTTTTTCTTCTAGGTTCTGCATAAACACGTGTCTCTCTGTCCTAACATGCACTGCCAACTAGGCGCCTGGCATTAGGTGCCCCAGCTAGAGGATTCCACCAATGCCACAGACTCACTTCCCAGGACTCTGACCAAATCTACCAGCTTGAGGAATTTCCTGTTGTTCTTAGGAACCCTGACAGGACTGTTTCCTCCAAAGACCTCCTCCAGAAACCCACCCAGGACACTCCATGTCACCCTTCATATTAGTTACTCACGAGGGGCAGTTGTTGGGTGGTCCCTCAGCACAGGCAGGTACTGGTAAGTGTGTCCTGGTTCTTTCCCTCCCATAGCATGCCCCCAGAGTGGACTTAGGAGGCTACTGGAAGGGAATGATTGCTTTCAACATGTCCAAGAAGTATGTGTGTTTTGAGAGTAACTGTACAGCCATAATGCTTGATGGCCCCTCCCCAGTGTTTAATGTCTAACCCTGAGGAAAATTGAGAGGGAGTAAGTCAGGGGCAGAGACCCTCTGGGAGGCATTGGGGATCTCATGAGATAGGCCCAAGGAGCAGAGGCTCTGCCATGTGAAACACAGCCATGCAGAATGTCCAGGACAGAGAAAGGGGCCCTATCTAGACACCAAGGCTGCTGGTGCCATGATCTTGGACTATGGGCCTGCAGAACTGAGCAGGAAGGTTGGGTGCCTGTTGGTCAGTCTTGCATCTCTGCAAGATAATGCCCAAGGCAGCTGTCTTTATTGAGAAGAGTTGATTTCCCTCAGGTTTGTCAAGCCTAAGCCATGAAACCTGCCTCAGGCCAGTACGGTGAGGGTCTCTTGATCTGGTCATGGGCACCACAACAGCAGGGAGTGTGGAGCAAGCATCCCATCTCCAGGCAGGGCAGGCAGGCTTGGGCCTCTATAACAACCCTTTATGAGCACCACACTTTGTCCCAGAGAACCCCTTTATGGGGTTGCTGCTCTGACCCTGGGAATGCCCACTAGGCCAAACTCCAAAGATGCCCCACCTCCACCCAGTGCCACCCTGCAGATCAAGCCTTCACTCACAGTGGACCCTGCTGGGCATGCAAACCACACCCAAACCACATCATGCTGCCTGTGAGACCCCAGCAGCCACCAAAGACCACACATCCTCCTTCCATTCCTTGCCATCTTGGATCCTAACACTGGAAGCAGTGAGGATTTGCCTTTCTGATAGACAGAAAACATGCAGAAAGATGAGTCTGGAATGCACAGCTCCTGCTCTCTGCTGGACACAGAGAATAGGAATGCCTGCAGTTCTGTTTTCTTCACACAAATCTTCCTCTGGTTTCACCAGTAGCAGAGTCTCAAAATGGATAGAGTTCCATGACCTCTTAGCTTTGAGGATCAGGGTTGAGAAATCAGTTGAGATCTGAATTTGCTTCCCCTATACAAAATTTGCTTGTTTCCTCTCATGGAATTTAAGATTTTATCCTTATTTTGTATTTTAGTCATTTTTATTATAATGTGTTTTTGTGCGAGTCTGCTGTAGTTTTGTACATTTGGATTCTTATAAGCCACCTATATTGATTTCCATTTCATCCTTTAGGACTGGGAAATTTTCTGATATTATGTCATTGAAAAGACTGTGCATTCATTTTGTTTGTATCTCTGCTCCTTTTTTTATCCTGATAACTATTACATTTGGTCGTTTTATGTTTTCTCATAATTCTTGGAAGTTCTTTACATGGATTCTTATCATGTTCTCTGCATGTTCAACTTTTTTTCAATATGAAATATTTTGTCTTTATTGTCTGAGATTCTGTCTTCCAAATGGTCTAGACTGTTGTTGATTTCCATTGAATTTATAATTTGATTTATTGACTTCTTAATTTCAATGATTTCTGCTTGTTATTTTTTCACAATCTCTTATTCTTTATTGAAGTGATCTTTCACATCGTCTATTTTCTCTTTGCCTTAACTCTGTATACCATTCCTTACTTCTCAGATCAGGTTAATTATGTTCATTCTAAACTCCTCCTCGGGCATTTCTTCTGTTGTGTTGTCAGTGACTTCTCTTATCAGGGCATCTAGGTTTGTTGTGGCATGTTGCTCCCTTGTTTCTTCATTTTGCTTGTGTGTTTTCCCATCTAGTTGTACAGTTTTGATGCAGAACTGCTTCTACCCTGGCACTAAAGATTTCCAGTATTCTGCCTTTAAAAGGGAGAACAAAACCAGCAACACTCAGTACAATGTAGAAGTTCAAATCTGATTGCTCCCAGGAAGTCATCCACTGCCCTCTCACTATAAACAGTAATGATGAGTTCATTCACTGTCAACCATAAAACAGAAAATTTTCAAATTGGTTTACAGTCTCAAATAATGGACAAAGAAAAAACAGAATCAGTGCAGGACATGGTGTTTGTTAGGAATAAAGAGAAAAGTCAGAAGCAAAATTTCACAGGAAGAGTGGAAGATCATCCAGCAGAGATTGTTTTTTTTTTGGTGGAGAAAAGTGAAAAAGGGAAATTAGGAAGAATACATTTAAAGACAAGAAAAAAATAAAAACATAAGAGTGTACAGAATATACATCAGAAATGCAAAACACCATGCATATATCAGTGTCTTCAAGAAACTGATGCACAAAAAAATATTTTGTTCCAAATATGGTGGAAGGAGATGTCACAGAAGAAAAAAATAAAAATAAGATCCATCTTGGTGGAAAATTGAACAACTGTCTTTGCCAATATTCAAAATCTCAGCCCTGCCTCTGACTTCCACAAGTCTTCCTGACCCAGACAGACCCTGGTTGACCCAGTCACTATCTCACCAATTTCGGCCTCAGATGTTCTGGGTTTGGCCACATTGCAATCCCAAGATTGCAATGCCTTTGGAATTTGTAAAGAGACCACCAGGGATTAGCAATCCTGAGAGAGAGTAACTATATGGCAGCAATCTGCATTTCCAGGAAGAAGACCCCAGTTGCAGTCAAAACTATAGATACCCCAACATTGAATCTCTAGTTCCTGGTGAGTGTCCCCAGACAGGGGCAAGTGCAACCCCATATGACTGTGGCAACAAAACCCTCTGGAACCCCAAAGAAACCCCATGTGCTGGCCAGAGTCTCAAAATGGATATGAACATGTACAACCAACCCTGATGTCTCCCTGACAGTGGACTTCTGGGCAATTGTGTGATAGTAGCAGGAGTTGGTGGCAGTAGGCAGGGGGTCAGCAGCAGCTGCATATGTTGGTGGTGAGGGCAGCAGTTGGGGGCCCTGAGACAGCAGTGGCAGTGGGGTCAGCTGTGGCTGCACCTGCAATAGCACCCAGAGTGGAGAACTCCAGGTGACCTCCAGCGAGTTGCAATGACTTTGATGGCAGTGGTCCCAGTGGTAGCAGCAGTGGTGTCAGCAGTGACCATGGCTGCCTGGGACCCCAGGCAGCATCAAGCAGCAGACCTCTGGGAGATGGCATTGTGACAGTGACAACAGCAGCAACAACGCCTGTGGCAGTCACATCAGGGGAAGGTCTGCCCCAGTAGAAGACCTGTGGGCTGTGGTGGCGGTGCCTACAGCAGGAGCATCAGGGTAAGAGACCTCCAGTTGTCGGCGTGGGCATGAGCAGCAAAGGCATCTGTAGAGTACACCTCGGGGAATCTGCGGCAGGGGCCTCAGGGCAGCTGCTCCCTGCTACCCAAAGAAGACCTTATTCACAGATTTTTAAATCAGCATATTGTAGATACACTTAAAATTAAACTTCACTGTGCTTTTTTCATATGTGTACATAAGAGAGTTTGGTTTGTTTTAGTCTACTGTTCATCCCACTTTTCCACTTCTTCCTTCCATATAACCCCTTCCTCTACTCCACAGATGCCTCTTCTGTTTTTATTGGATTTCTCCTTTTTCCATTATTTTATCTGGCATTCATATATGAAGGAAAATATTTGATCCTTGGCTTTCTGAGTGCGGCTTACTTCACATAGAATCATGTTCTCCAGTTTCATCAATTTTCCACCAAATGCCATCATTTCATTCTTCTCTGTGCCTTAGTTAAAACTCCATTTTGTATGTACAACCATATTATCTTTATCCCTTAGTCTTTTGATGGGGACGTGGACTGGTTCTGTAATTTGGGTTTTGTGAATTGTGTTGCTATAAATGCTGATATGGCTGTGTCTCTATAGTAGGCTGATATTTGGTATATCCCTGCTACCCAAAGAAGACCTTATTTACAGATTTTTAAATCAGCATATTGTAGATACACTTAAAATTAAACTTCATATATGTATACATACATATATATATATATTCTGCTGTATATATATATAGAGAGAGAGAGAGAAAGAGAGAGAGAGAGAGAGAGAAGAGTGGGGCAACTGGCTCAGATAGTGCTCCCATTCCATCTTTTGAAAAGGATAACCATATAGTTTTCCAGAATGGTTATACTAATATGCTTCCCAACAAACAGTGCGCAAGTGTAACACATTATTCCTTTTGTTATGTTTTATAATTCTTTTTAAATATACATGACAGTAGAGTGTGTTTCACATATTATAACACATGGAGTATAACTTTCCATTCTTGCGCTGTACATGATGTGGAGTTACATGGGTCATGTATTCATGTAGAAACATAATAAAATAATGTCTGTTTAATTCTTTTGTCTGTCCTATTCCCATCTACCTCCTTTCCCTTAATCCTCTTTTCTCTAATTCAATAAAATTTTATTCTTCCCTTCTCCTCCCAAATGTTCTGTCTGATATGGGGATTACCACAATACTCTTGATAAATGCTACTGTAAATCGATTGAGATGAAAATCTTCATTTAGTTCTTTTTGAATTTAATAATTTTATTGAAGTATAGAAAAAGATCAAGGGCACAATAATAATAGACTTTCTCCTCCTTGTAGTTGATTTTCATTTCACTGATTGCTAGACGTGTTGAACAGGTTTCCATATATATGTTGGCCATTTGTATTTCTTATTTTGAACAATGCCTGATTAGAGCTTTTTGCCCATCTATTATTTGGGGAAGTTCTTTTTTTAGTTCTTTTTATATTCTGTATATTCTTTTTATGTCTGAGGAGCAGATGGAAAATATTTTATCACATTAGTAGGCTCTCTATTCACATTCTTATTTCCTTTATTCTACAGAAGTATTCAAATTTGATTTCATCCCATTTTTTGATTCTTTGTTTTATTTCCTGTGCTTTCAAAGTCTTGTTTAGAAGGTTGATGTTTTTGTCAATGTGTTAGAGTGTTGGGTCTGCATTATCTCTAAGCAGATGTAGAGCTTCTACTTTAATTCCTAAGTCCTTGATTCAATGGAGTTGGCTTTGGTGCAGGGTGACAGATAGGGATGAGTTTTGCTTTGTTTTGTTTTGTTTTCCTACATATGAAAATCCAGTTTTCAGAGCAGCATTTGTTTAAAAAGTTTCATTTTCCTCAACCCTATATTTTTGGCACTTTCATCAGACATCAGGTCACTCTATCTGTGTGGATTTTTCTGTGCTTTATATTCCATTGGTCTTAAGGTCTGCTTTGGTGCCAATATAATGCTGTTTTATAATAAAACTCTACAATCTAAATGGATATCTGTTATTGTGATGCTTTCAGCATCACTTTTTTTATTCAGAATTGCTTTAGCTGTTCTATGTCACTTATTTGTTCAAATAAATTTTAGAGCTTTTTTTGTCAGTGTGTGTTGTGGAGAATGCCATTGATAATTTGGTTGGAATTGTATTGAATCTGTTTACAGCTCTAATAATATAAATTTTCAATAATATTAATTCTGCTTATTCAAGAACATGGGAACTATTTCCAACTGATAAATTATTCCATTTTTTCCCTTCAGTGTTCTGTAATTTTCATTGTTCATATCTTTCACCTCCCAGGTTAGATTTTTTTTCCTAAGTACATTTTTAGAGTATTGTGATTGAAATATTTTTCCCAATTTCTTTTGCATCAGGTTTATTCTTGCAATATAGGAATGCTATTGATTTATGTATGTTGTTCTTGTATATAGTTCCTTTAGTAAATTTGTTTATCACCTAGAAATATGATCATGTAGCATTTTAAATCTTCTACATAAAGGTGCATGTCATCAGCAAACAGAGACCAGTGGACTTCTTTTTACCTATGTGCACACCCTTAGATTTCTTCTGTTGCCTGATTGCTCTGAATTGAATTTCAAGTTGAATAGAAGTGGTGAGTTTATATCCTTGTTTCATTCTTGTTTTTAGAGAAAACGCTTTATTTTTTCTCCATTCAATATGAAGTTGGCTTTGGATTTCTCATATACAGTTTTATAATGCTGAAGAAATTTCTTTCTACCACTAGTTCTTCTAGAATTTTAAACATCAATGGGTGCTGGAAATTGTCAAAAGGCTTTTCTGCATCTGTTGAGAAATCATGAAAATTTGTACTTAAATATGTTTACACAGTGAATTACACACACACAAACCCATAGTAATATGTAAAAAATTACTTTATATGATAATATATAAAGTTTATTTTTTGGCAGTGTGGCTTTAACCTAGGAATGATTTCATGACTAGCAACATATGCCACTAGCCACTTTTTAATTTTTTTTCATATTTTTATTATCACATTAGAGTTTCACATTATGATGGGATGTATTGTTATATATTCATACATTCATCCAGTATAAAAATATGCAAAATTATTCCCCAGAGTTTCCCTTTTCTTTTCCTTCTCCATACACCAGGTACCTTTCCTTCTTTTTTATTTGTTCTCTTTTGACATATGTGACAGTGAGTATATTTTGAGATATTGTACATGCATGGAATATAACTTTTTCTAAGTGGGATACCATTTTTGTGATTGTACATGATGTGGAATTTCACTGTTCATGTATTCATAGATGAATATAGGAAAGTTATGTCCAATTCATTTGAATGTCTTTTCTATTCTCATGCCATTCCCTTACCTTCATTCCCCTTTGTCTAATCCAATAAACCTGTTATTTTCCCCACTCTTTATTATGTGTTAGCATTCACAAATGATAGAGATAATATGACCTTTGGTTTTTTGAGCCTGCCTGGCATATTTCACTTAGAACAATAATCTCTACTTCTACCCATTTACTGGCAAAGTCCATAATTTTATTCTTCTTTATGGTAGAGTAATATTCTATTGTGCATATATACTATATTTTCTTTATCCATTCATCTTTTGAGGGGCACCTATCCTGGTTCCTTAGCTAAGCATTTCAGCAGTGAGCTCCTACAAGAACTGATGTGCCTGCATCACTGTAGTGTACTGATTTTAAGTCCTTTGGCTATATACTAAGGAGTGGGATAACTGGGTTAAATGGTGGGTCCATCCCAAGTTTTCTGAGGAATCTCCATGCTGCTTTCCAGAATGGTTGCACCAATTTTCAGATCCACCTGCAATGTATGAGTGAAAATTTTCCACCACATTCTCACTAATTTTTTAAAAAATATTTTTAGTTGTAGGTGGACACAATACCTTTATTTATTTACATGTGGTGCTGAGAATCAAACCCAGTGCCTCACACATGCTAGGCAAGTGCTCTACCACTGAGCTAAAATCCCAGCCCCACTAACTTTTATTATTACTTATATTCTTGATAATTGCCATTCTAACTGGAGTTGGAAGAAATCTCAATGTAGTTTTAATTTGCATTTCCTTAAATGCTGGAGATAATGAACATGTTTTTATATATTTGTTGACAATTTGTATTTCTTCCTGCAAGTGCCTGCTAAGTTTCTTTGCTCATTTAGTGATTGGGTTTGTGTGTGTGTGTGTGTGTGTGTGTGTGTGCGCGTGTAAGTTTTTGATTTCATTATATACCCTAGATATTAATGGTGTATCTGAAATGCAGGTGGTAAAGATTGTTCCCATTCTGTAGGCATTCTAGTCACATTCTTATTTTCCTTGCTGTGGAACATTTTTACTTTGATGTCATACCATTTATTGATTCTTGATTTTACTTCTTGAGCTTTAGAAATCTTGTTGAGGAAGTCAGTTCTTAAGCTGACATGGTGGACAATTTGGCCTAAAATTCATCGTACTAGGCAAAGAATCTCTGGTTCAATATCTAGGTCCTTTGTTGAGGGCCGTCTTGGACAAGATGGCGCCTGGCAGTGAGCAAAAGGGCGCTGGTGGCAAAATAAGGAAGTACCTAAAAAGGTTGTTTTGCTGTTACTAGTTCCTTGGAGACTTATGACGTGTTGACGCCAGGCTCAAGGATTGGCTATCTAATATCATGCCGTGTGTAGACAGCTCGTGACTTATATAGTGCTATGCTGACATTCCTCTGCATGCTCTCCTGCGTGAGAGAAAGCTTTGCTATAATTGGATGATAAGCTAGGAGCCTGGGGGAGGAGAGAGGGAGAGAGAAGAAGGAAGATAATAAGCAGAAGCAACAGGAGACAGAGAAACAGGGAGGATGCAATAAATCTCGTCAAACTAACGAGTAGCAGTGTCTCCTTTCTCCGTGCCAGTTCTGCTGGATGGAACAGTCCTTAATCTACAATGATTTGAGCTTTATGCAGGCTGAGGGATAGAAGTTTAATTTTACTCTACTATACGTGAATTTCCAGTTTACCCAGCACCTTGTGATGAAGAGTCTATCTTTCTCCAGTGTATGTGCCTGACACCTTTTTGTAGTATGAGGTAACTGCATATATTTAGGTTTGTTTCTGAGTCTTCTATTCTGTTCTGTTTGTCTTTTGTCTGTTTTGGTGCCAATACCATGCTGTTTTTGTTACTATACCTCTATAATATAATTTAAGATGTGATTTTTTATGCCTCCTCCTTCATTTTTCTAAGGATTGCTTTAGATTTTTAGGGCCACTTGTTTTTCCAAATAAAGTTTATGCATTAACTTTTCTATTTTTATGAAGACAATAATTGGAATTTTTATAGGAGGTGAATTAAATCTCTATATTGCTTTTGCTAGTATGGCCATTTGGCATATTAATTCTGCCTGTCCAAGAACATGGGCAGTCTTTTAACCTTCTAAGGTCTTCTTCAATTACTTTCTTTAGTGTCCTGTAGTTTTATTGGTAAAGTCTTTCACCACTTTTGTTAGATTGATACCAAAATACTTTTGAGGCTGTTGTGAATTTAATCATTTCCTAATTTCATTTCAGATGATTCATCAATGATGTATAGAAAAAATCGGTTTATGGGTATTAATTTTATATCCTGCTAATTTTCTGAATTTCTTAATGAATTCTAGAAGTTATCTGGTGGATTTTATGGGTCTTCTATATATAGAATCATGTCATTGCAAATAGAGATAGTTTAAGATCTTCTTTTTCTTTCATATCTCTTTAATTTCTTTCCTTTTTTAAATTGCTCCAGCTAGGGTTTCAAGTATTTTGTTGAATTAAAGTGGTAAAAACTTGCATCCCTGTCTTGTTCCATTCCTAGCAAGAATAATTTCAAATTTTCTCCATTTAGAATGATAGTGGCCTTCATTTTAGCATATACAGCATTTACAATGTTGAGGAATGTTCTTACCATCCCTATTTTATTAAGTATTTTGAGCATAAACGCATGTTGCATTTTCTCAATTACTTTTTCTTCACTTATTGTGATGATCATGTGATTATTGTGTTTAAGTTTATTGATGTGATGAATTATGTTTATTGATTTTATATATTAAATCATTCTTCCATTCCTGGCATGAATCTCATTTGATCATGGGACTCTATCTTTTAAATGTTTTTGTAAGCATTTTGCAAGCATTTTATTTAGAATTTTTGGATCTATATTCATCAGGGATATTTGTCTGAAGTTTTCTTTTCTTGATATCTTTGTTTAATTTTGTATTATGGTGAAACTAGGAAGTTAGAATGAGTTTTTAAGTGTTCCCTCCTTTTCTGTTTTATGCAGCAATTTGAGAAATATTGGTGTAAAATCTTCTTTGAAGTTCTAAAAGTACTAGGCTGAAAATTCATCTGATTCTAGGATTTTTGTGGTAGGTTTTTAATTGCATATTCTATTTCATTACTTGAAATTGATGTGTTTAAATTTTCTCTGTCTTCCTGTATTAATTTTCATAGGTTATATTTCTCTGGAAATTTGTTGATATTTTCATGTTTTTCTATTTTATTACAGTATAGATAGTCAAAGTTTTTCTATCATCTGTATTGTAGGAGTGTCTGTATTGACCATTTTCATCATGAATTTTAGTAATTTTATTTTTCTCTATCCTTTATTCAGTTATTAAATTTTGGAACTGAGGTTGTGACTCAGTGGTAGTGCACCTGTGTAGCATGTGTGAGGCACTGAATTTGATTCTCTGCATCATATATAAATAAATAAAATAAAAGTCTATTAAGTACTAAATTTTTTAAACGAAAATTTTGTACTGCCTAATTTACTGAATCACATTTGTGGTATGTAATGATGTTGATCAATGTCTTTAAGAACTGTCAGAAAGCTGTGTCAGAACTGTCTCTCCTGTGCTACATATTTCTCAGTAATACTCCTTTCCATGTAACAATACTGAGCTTATTTACATAGTTCAAAATTTCTAATACAGTCTCAATACCTAAATATTCATATATTGTTAAACAAGATATGTTTATTGCATCATTTTTTACTTTGCAGGCACTCTGGAATAATAAGAACAAGAATATCTCATAAATAAAGCGTGCTGTACACTTAACTCAGAGGTTAGTTTGGGCCTGTCCACTCCCTCCATTATTCTTTTTTTTTTCCCCAAAATGTCCCCATATCATATAATTAAAAACTTTAAGTACCTGCAATGTATGGTTCACATGAAGACATCATTTGAGTACTTTCAAATGATATACAACTTTTTATGTAAAACAGATATTTTGTGAACAGTTACCTTAAAGTGTAATTATATTCAAATAACCTCACATGCCATGCCTTAGCAATTACAAAACCAGGGTTTTGACAAATGGCGATTCATAAGTTACATGTGAAAATGGTAAATATGTGAACTGTTGTTCTGTTTAAGTCTAAGTGTTCTTTTAAGAATGCTGAAAAACTCAGGTAATGACTTTGTTTAATTAATATAACTAGTTCACAGTACAGCACCCTGAATCATACAGTTCAAATTAAAGGAGAAGTGTTACTGCACAGTTTTCCAGAGGGATCTACATGGCTGTCCAGCACATCAACTCTAACTGAATTCTTAGGACTTCAGCAGTTCTGCATTGCAGCTACTATAACAGTTTCCCATGGATGTTCAAAAATGTTCTCGAAGGTCCAGAGCTTCACCGTGCCAGTCTCCTGAGCCATGTCTGGGTAATGCTGGTGATAAGTCAGTCACTTACCTACACTGCTCCACCCCACCCAGAACCAGCCAGCTGCACAGGATGCAGGAGCCATCAGTCCCCAAGAGAGTATGTCCCAATATGCAGACCCCTAAATGGTACATTTTCCTAAATGTTTTCTAAAATGTAAATTTTTCATTTAAATATTTAGTACATTGTTAACTATAGTTTATGATTCAGAATACAGAAGATTTTAACATTGGTCACTACATATGATTTTGAGAAAACTTGTATCATAATTTATTATAAAAAGAAATGTATCATATTATTCATTGTTTGTATTTAGAGAGTTTAAAGTCTGAGTTCAGTAACTCCAGAAGATACTCAAACTGGTTACCATTGAAAGAAGTTCTACCAGGAAACGTTGTATTAGTCAGGAATGCAGACCTGTTACTTCTCTTCTTACCATTCTTACTCTAATGCACTACCTTTAAAGTATTGGGAAACTGATGTTTTATTTCCATTTTTCCCTCCATCCCTCCCCCTGCCCTACATATTTTTCATTTTCTTTTAATGCTGCATAAATATGTATTGTCTCATGCTTCTTTGTTTTGGATGCAGTGTGTTGAGCTATAACAAGTTGTTTATTGTTTTCTGTGTACAGCTGCTTGCTTTAAATTATTAGATCCTGAAATAGCTTTTCTTGCATGTCTAAAATAAAATTATTTCATCTAAAATAAAATAATAAAAACTATCAATGTTATTCCATGTGGAATATTTGAAAGGCAGATATAGTTTCTGTCATTTTTGTTTTTCTCCCTCCTATTTACATGGAATAGTTGAATATTTTACACTTTTGGTACATATGAATCTAATAATATCTGAAACTCATTATTCCACTACCCAGCAATGTAGACCCAATCTAACATTTTTAATCTCATTCTTGGGAAATATCTGGCTAAACAGAGAGCTGTTTATTTTTCACTCAGTAATGAACTCGTACATAGGAAGGACTTTTTCTGCCCTGTCTAGGAAGCCACAGCTTTACCGAATATATAAGCAAAATGAGTGTGACACCCATGGAACAGTATAATTAGTGCTATACAATTAATCTGCAAGGAGCCATGAGAGAACACCAGAGAGGAACTTACCTCCTTGAGAATTGCCATGGGAGAAAGGGAGCCACAAAACCTCTGTCTGATAACAAAGAATACAATATCTATACTCATGCACAGGGAGATTTCTGGAAGAACTCCCTTTCTCTCACTTAATAACACTACCTTCTTCATGAGATTAGGAATTGTTCATTTAAAAAAGTTATTCATTCAAGTGAGCAATTCACTGACTAGCTTAAGTCTCATATCCCAATCATTTCACCACTAAACTTCCTTGCATTGTCTCACACGTGAGCCTTTGGAAGATACTTCATATCTGAATATTAACAGATTTATTAATTTACCTATCAACACCACAGAGTGGAGTAGGGGGATGAACAAGCAAGGGTGTCGACAGAATCTTCTGTAATGGATTCTGGAATCAGATGTCACCCTTCTGTGAGACGCCACAGGAAACAGGCATATATACCTTTAACAAGTGTCAGATAGGGTCACACGTTTGGCAAACCCAAAGCTCACCCCTGTATCAGGCACAAAGAAAGACATTTACACTCACTGTCTTCTATTTAAGGGGCACAAAAGCACAGAAAGACTTGGAGTTTTATGCAAAAAAAAAAAAAAAAAAAAACTCAGGATGCAGGCCTCCCTGCCACCAAACAGACTCATCCTCCCACCCTGCAGTTATTTCAGGGTAAAGGAAATACTGAAAATGAATAACAGGGAAGCCATTTTAATCTGATTTATTCTCAAATACCTCCACTCATTTTTACTGTCACTGAAATGCCTCCTATGTTACCCACCATGATATTAAGTTGGAGCCTATCTTGACCAGGGATTTATTTGGTAGCCTCTGGTCAATTACTGTTTCACGACAGGCATGTACCAGCACCCACTGCAAGTCTTACTAAACCGGAGTCTGTGAACAGTAGCAGATCCCTGAAGAGAATCCATGTAGGCACAGAGACAGTTGTAACTCCACTGCAGGTGTGAACATAGCTGTCTGCCTCAGTGGCTAGTTGTCAGCCAGGGCAGTGGTCACACCCACGGGATATTGGGCCTGTCTATCAGCATTTTTGATTTCCAAAAATTGCAGGGGACAATGCTAGGCATTGTTCAGGGATGCTACTGAACACATCATTATGAACAGGGACATTCCACAAAACAAAGAAGCAACTGGTATGTTCATGTTAATCATGATGAGGCTTAGGAACCCTGGTGTAGATCATAAATGGTACACAGGAAGACACTGGGCTTTTCTAGTATATCATTTCTCCCCAGTGCTTCATGCACAGTAAGTGTTTCATAGTATGTGAGGAAAGAAGAAAAGGAAAAAAAATGTAAGCGGGAGAGGGAGACACACAACCTATTTTCAGGAGAAACTTAAAGCCTTGGGGCAGGGGAAATACTAATATAGACCTGATCCTCATACTACAGTCTATCTGTCAAAGAGTTCGACTATTCTTCCAAATTTTTCCTGTCCAAGTCCTGTAGTTTATGTCAAGTCAGATGTTCCTCCTTGAATATCAGGCAAGATTCCTTCTAAGCAGTAACCTCCAAATGAGAAATAGTCTTTCCTACTCCTCTATCCCATACATGCACAGTGAGTCCAAGAGCACTTGACTGGCATGTGCACGTAATCACACACAAACACACACACACACACACACACACACACACACACACACACACACATTAACATGCAGGGCCACTTGAATCCACTTCCTTGTGCTAGAGCTGATGACCTGAGATGGTCTCATGACAGCTGCAAGGAAAACCTGTTGATTTCTGATTTTTACATTCCAGAGTGGTCTGTGCAGTGCTTCATTTTTTCCTTCCAAGTTGCCATCAGAAAATATAAGCTCCAGTGAGAAAAAATATCTTTCAAAGTCTGCTCACCACCCTCTTCTCTCTGAGAAGTCTCTCCTTGTCCCAAGCATCCTGAGCTTACTCCAGGCTGGCATCTCTGGTAGACAGATTTAGGATCATAGGACAGACTGTTGCAGGTAATTTGCATTCTATGCTCTGATTATCAAGCTTTATTTCAATCTGGAAAGCATTATTTCAATTTGAAACCCATTAAAATAAAGAGTCCTGCTTCTGTGCAGTCACCCAAGAGTCTGGTGTCTGTGAAGCAAGTGATCTGGAGAACCATAAACACAGGCCCTAGCCTGGAGGGACCAGAGAACTGACTTGCTAGGGGCACCTGTTGAGTTACAATTTCTTCCTGGATGGGGATTGAAAGTGCTTTGTTAACTATGTGATATTATGCTATGTTGGCACTCTCTTTCTTTGACATCAGGTCTTTCCTGACCCTGAAGGGCATTATTTCCTTGGCTGTTTATTGCACGAGTGTGTGTGTATATGTACGTGTATGTGTGTGTGTGTGTGTGTGTGTGTGTGTGTGTGTGTATTCAGGCACATACACACACACATGCACACATTGGGGGTGGGAACTTAGATTGGACCCAGAAAAATTCTACAACTGACCCAAAACTTGACTAGATCTCTAGTGCCTTTTAAAATTGTTTGATGCAGAGTCTCACTACATATTTCAGGCTGGCCTGAAACTTGTGATATTTCTGCCCCAGTCCCTTGAGTCACTTAGATTACAGGCATATACCACTATACCCAGGGTATGCCTTCCTGGAGATAGCTACCTCCTAGAGAGTAAATTATCTCCCCAGCATGTTCACTTTCTCAAATTAATTTATCTGGTTCCCACACCACCAACTCCATTGGGTTCATGTACCAGAAACCCAGGGATGGCCCTTGTCCTTTAGAGAAGACTGAAATCTTTGAAACGTATTAATCCTAAAACTGCTTATGCTGCATCATCTTTTTTCCTGCACAAATAAACTGAAGTATGTTTTCCGTGTTCTCCCTCACCTTCCACAACATCTGCCTCCACACCAACCTTGGTGCTTTGCACAAAGCCTGGAATATTTTTTTGAGGAAACTGTAGCGGACTGTGAGAGCAAAATCTCTTTCTGTCAGTCTTACCATATCCAATGAAAACAAACTCAAGGTACCCTTAAAACAATGTCAAACTTACAACACTTCTCAAAATAGCCAATGCAATTGCATCCATAACCTGAACCCCCAAGCCTGTGTCATGGGGGACCTGTCCTCTGCTTTCTGTTAGGTCCTCCCCATATTAAGTCTGAGGAACAGAAAGGGCTGCCAGAGGTGAGAGTGGAGGAAGGTCGCTGCACCTTCCAGGTGAGAATTGTGAAAGCACTGTTCTAGTTCCAAACACTCCCTCCTGTTATGGCTGCTAGCTTGGGTCACAGAAGAGGCACAGGAGCAGACCAAGTGCACAGTCAACTGGAGAAAAGCGAGACTTGGGCCCACGATTCAAATGCTAGTTCTCTTCCACCTCCTCAGTTTCCCTCTTGATGAACACTTTAAAGCATCAAAAAAGCAGGTCATTGACTTTTCTGTGTATCATTAAAATAAAATTATACTTCCCATGAGAAGAAAATAGCCTGTTGTGACTTTATGACCTCTCCTCCTCCTGATTTGTGTTTTTAGGGTCTGTGACCAGAGCTCTACCACCCCAGAACTCAGGACTGTGGGAAAATGTCAGGCTGCCACGCATGGGAACTCGGACTTGTAAACTTCTAAAGGATTTTCCTGGTACAGTAAAGTGCTTATTACCCCTCTTGTTAATGAACCCGGCTGCTCACCCGTCCCTGAATACTGCAGGAAGATCGCCCTCCGCACACTGACACCTTAGGAACTTTGATGGGACTCAGAATCTTGCAGCCTGACTGTGGAGTGCCCCTCAGTGCCGGCAGGAAAGTGCACTCTCGCCATCTAGTGGTGCGGAAGGGCAACTGCAGGAAACCACACCAGAAACCAGGATCTTCCATATAAGAAAAAACATCCTCCCAATCGTGGTCACAGTGCAGTGACATGGCTTTTGGAGTTTCTTAAACAACAAATTAGCTAATACTTCCACCTGCAGAAGAAAAGTAAGGGTCAAAAGTTTTACAGGGTTTTGACTATTAGACTTGGATGGAGTAGAGAACCTTAAAGGGGACAGTACAATAGGATTCCCTGGATTCCTTGGCACTAGGGAACTGCTTGTGCAGCTCCTTGGGTCTCAGGGTTTGTCTACCTGAACTGAAACTGTCCATCCCTGGAAGTCAGTCTTCCTGCAGTGTCAGTCAGTGAGACCATCATAAAAAGGTTTTCTTAAGGTGATGAAAAAGATCCTGTTCTTGAAAGAAAGACCAAAACAGGTGCTCAGTCCCAAATGTCACCTGAAGCGATTGTGAAAATTAGGATTTTTGTGTCTAATACTGTACATCTGGGGTTTGACCTGAGAATCTGCATTGCTATTATGGTCTCTGGTAAAACTTATGTTGGTCTGGAATACCCACTTAGAAACCCATTCTCAAACATAGTGTGACTTAGGCTGTTCTTTTTTTTTCTTCATTGATAGGTGACAGATGTGAGTTGTGAGAACGTGAGGTTAAGAGAATAATTCTATAAAGTGGACTCAATGTGCTGATCCACACATGCATTATTTTTCAATAAGCAATTTATCTGCATCCCTGCCTGGCCTAAGTGGACAGGATTTTGTCACATTTCTCACCAAACTACCTGTTTTGGAAGGAGTAATGCAGGCATAAAATAATGTATATAAGGTGGACACAAGTTGCCTGGAAAAGGGAGAATTTTATGAACCTTTCCACAAACCAGGTCCCAAAACTCAGGGAGATAAGGATAATTTCTTCTAATTGTAAAATCTGTAAGAATTCATGGTTAAAAATTCAATGAAAACCAGTCAGCATGGGCCAAAGTGACCTAGAATTGTTAAGGCAGTGGGGACTTGACAGTCTGAAATCATTCAACTGACAGTAAAAATTTAAGATTTGGCCCTTGGTGGACTCTGGAAAATTCCCTGGGACCCTCCAATAAAACTAGATTGCAGAAGAAGCACACAGTTACTCATTTCTTAGAGGACCCACTCTCTCCCTTGAGAATATATTTTTTCTTTGTTTTATCCCTTCAGTAAACTGAAGCCTGTTAATCTGAGTGACTTGTCTGAAATCTTTCTGACTTGATCACAAGAATCAGAGTTTGAAGGGGGGTCTTAGTACTATCTCAGTTTCCCAGAAGTCATAAACCCTATTTTACTAATTTGAAAAATTCTGTTCCATATTGATCTTGCTCCAGATAAACTGTGAAGATTTCTGAAACTTCAGTCTACAGCTCTTTCAGGAAAAGTCAAAAGGAGAAAGTATAAGAACAGAGGTAAACACCAGGACTGTCTTTCCCTTCTTACACTTTGATAGGTTTACTAGGAGGTAAAGTTGACCCATTCCTGAGCATCAGTTACCCTGTTCCCCACTGTATCATGCAAATGATCAATGATGCAGGAAGCTCAATATCCATGATCCCTGAGGCCAGGTCTTAGACATCTCCACAAGATGGACATACAGTTCCCTCTCCTTTAAACAAGGATTTGCATGTGAGGCTTTTCCTGCTAGAGATTTACCTACACAAATGAAAAGCCTCTGCACTGTACAACCAGCATGATTTTACAGGATGATCTTTACCAGCCTGCAGTCTCTAGCATAGGGGGTAATTGGTCCAATAAGAAAACTGCACATTCAGTCAGTCAAATGTGAGAGGGATTCTGCTCCTCCCTCCCATCCTGTTCAACACAATCAAACCTCAACTACATTAGCCAATCAGAAGTGATCACTGTTGTGACAGCTCACCAACGGGAACCCACAACATAGCTATACCTACTCTGTTTACCCAAGAAATGTGCCTCAGTTAATGTGGTTCTCAAAATGCAATGTAGATCCAATGAAAATTGATTTGCCTGAAACAAGAAAGAAATTGTTTGTTAGAAATATATACCCACTGACAAAAATATTTTCTATAATACAGACAAAAGCAAGCACTTTCAGATTTGATATGTCAATTGGACACAATAATCAAAGTGCCTGCATCCCATGGAAATGTTTTATTTTGAAATCCTAAGAAAATTAAATTACTGTAATCTTTCTTGAATAATATTCATCTTTGTACCAGCCCAGTAGTAAAATGTAACTTTTAATCTTCATTGAATATGGGGAGGCCCATGAAGGCAGACTCAAGTCTCTGGGATTGTCTAAAGCTGCGCTCCAACATGTGGCCAGTGTCAGGACTTTCTCAGGCTTATATGGACTTAGACTTTTTTATTACTTTTTAATTTATGTATTGTAGTTGTGAGTGCAGGGGAAAAACTGGTAGTTAATTGTCAAAACAAAGGAAATGGGTAGGTAGCATTCCCAGTCTTCTGGCTGCTAAGTGCCTCCAGGTGGTGGGGGGGTTACACTTTCCAACCCAAGAAATCATCCCCTGGATGGCTCCCTTCCTGCCCTTTTGGTCACCTTTGGTCACATAGGTAAGATAGGAGGAGGGGACATGAAAAGAAAGGGAACTTAAAATCTACAATAAGAAAAGACAACCCTGCACCCTCAGGTCAGCTCTGGACCCCCTTCCCTCCAGAGGAATCTCTCCCTGCCTCCCTCGTTCTCTCTGTTCTAGTCTTTAAATAAAACTTGTTTTCTTGCCTCAGCATTTTTGTGTGTTTGATCTTCAAAACAAGTGTAACAAGGACATGATCCTGATTTTAAAGACTTGGCTCAGTTTTATATAATGCTGGGATTTGTTTTTACATATTTATACATGAACACAATATGACAACATAATTTGGTGGAAATCATTCCACAGCACTTCACCCCTCCCTCCCTACTTTCCAGACCTTGGTCCCACTCCTCTACTGATCCTCCTTTGATTTTTAGAAGATCTACCCCCTGCTTTGCTTTCCTTTCCCTCTCTAGCTTACATATATGACATATGACCCTTAACCTTCTAGTCTGACTTATTCCACTTGAATGAGGTCCTCTTGTCCCAGCCATTCTTCCTCAAAGACATCATTTCAGTTTTCTTTTTGGATGAATAAAACTACATTTGGGGTGTGTGTGTGTAAATAACATTTTTTTTGTGACTGGATAAAACTATATATTATATATATATAATATACATATAGACATAATATACATTTATATAATCTTCATTTATTCATTCATTGGTGTGCACCTGGGCTGGTTTCATTGTTGGCTATTGTGAACTGCACTGCTGTAAACTTGGGCCATGGCTGTGTATATACCACTGTAGCTTGATGACTTTGATTCCTTAGGATAAATAGTGCACAGTTGTATAGCTGGATCATATGGTGCTTTATGCCTAGTCTTTTGAGGAGCCTCTATATCATCTCCTAGTGGTTGCATTAATTTACAGTCCCCCAATGGTATAAACATGGTCCTTTTTCTCCATGCCCCCTGAAGCATTTATTATTTGTATTCTTCATGACTGCAGTTCTGACCGATGAGAGATGAAATCTCAGTGTATGTTTGGTTTACATTTCCCTAATTGGTCATAACGTTGAACAATTTTTCATGTTTGTTGGTCATTTGTATTTCTTCTTTTAAGAAGTTTTTTAGTCCACTTCCTGATTTATTAATTGGGTTTGATTTTTGAAGACATTTAATCTTCTGTTGTTCCTTGTTACCATTCTCTAGTCCCTTCACTGCTACTAAAGAAAGGGGATTGAGAAAAACAATAGTTCACACTTCATTCTTTGTTTCAAGTGACAGAAAACCAAAACCAACTCAAACTAACAGATGTGTGTGTGTGTGTGTGTGTGTGTGCGCACACGCGTGCATGTGTGTGTGTGTCTCAGGGTTTATTTTACAAGTAAAAACCCTGCAGGTAGTTCTGAATGCAGGCGCAGCTGTTATCTGTGATCTACTCTCTTTTCATCTCTCAGTTCTATCTAATTCCATTTTCTGGTCTCTCCTGGAGCCCCAAGATGGCAGTAAGATAGTCCTCCTCACTTCCTAACAGTCATTTGTGGGCCTCTGGGACAGTCTGTCTGGATGAGCTCAAGTTAACTTAGCAGGGAAGTTCTTCCTTGTTCAGAGGGCTTCCATGCTCTGAATACTTAGGCATGATCACCTGCCCTACTCATCCCACATGGGGTAAAACTCAGAGTTTGAATCCCAGAAAAAAATGAGGAGTTACTTATCGAGGAAAAGAAAATGGACACTTGAGAGAGATAAAACACTCTGGGCTGACATCCCTCAATTTGCAGAAAAAGAGTTGTTTCCACCATAGAGTTGGGAAGTCTCCATCTTTGTCAGCTCATGGCACTGTTGAAGAACCCAGAAAATGGAGACCAGGGCCCAGAGGGAGGTAAACCTCCTGCCCAAAGCCACTGGTCTTGAAAGTGGTATAGCCAGAATATGAATTCAAATGCATTCTCCAAAACGATGTTTTGAGTTAATCATGGCTTTCCAGTTCATTGCTAGTCTCCCTTAGGTACAAGAAGATTACATAGGCCTACAGGGGGTAGAGGGAAAGCAGAAGGGTGATGACAACCTGACAGCTCCTCAGAGACTACGCCCGTCAGTTTGTTACTCAGATTGGGAGGATTCCTGCCACTCACATCTTGTAGAAGTTTCCAAACGTATTTATTTTTATGTAACCTTTGCAGTTTTGGCACTTCTATTATTTTTTGTTTATTTAGTTTTCTTAGTTCAATTTTCCTGTTATACTTACAAAAATATTTAACATCTCAACTGTTTATAGCAACCGCCAATTAAAATGAGTCCTACTTTCCTCAAAAACATTATTGTTCATCTTTCCACTTTCAAAATCATCCTGCATCTGAGGCAGAGTCTTCAGGCACAATGTGAAGAATTAGATCTATCAGGTTTCATCTCACCAGAACACAAATGAACACTGTGCTCCTCTGCCACAAGTAATTTTCCAGGAATGCCTTCAGTCATCCTTGCACCCTGAGAGCAAGGTGAGGAATGCCCTAGCTCCTCTCAATGAGGAGTCCAGAATGTTCTTCCACAAGTGTGGCTTTATCACCAGGCTCCTGGTTCTGGCCATTGCATCCTTAGTTTCTGTCCACATACACTTGCAGCCATGTGATATTCAGTGGATGTAGTGCCTTCCAGCACCTTTGTGCCTGACAATTTAGTCATATCCTGACTTCCAATTTACCTCTTTCATGATTATTACTGGTTAAGGGCTCTGGGGAGGAGAAACCATGTTTTCACAGTGTCTGCAGGAAGCCAGACAGTACTAGGCTTAGCACAGTCACACATTTGCCCACTGTCCTTCTGTCAGCTGCTGCTCAAATGTCTACAAAAGACAAAAGTTCATGTGAAGACAGAGAAACCAGCAACTGCAATATGATAAGGCCTTTGAGAGCAGGGGTGAGAAGTGGTTCACTGTAGAGAGAAGGAAGCCAGACCTGAGCGCCCTTGCCTTCCTATCTTGCACAGTCATCAGGGACGGACCTGTATTGGATCAATAGACCATGATTCCTGACACAAGTTTATCATTTATTCAACTGAGAATATTTCCAACCCAAATTACATTGAGCTTATAGCTCCAAGTATAGAGAGTGCAGATCCTTCTCCCTAGAATAATCAACTCTCTGTGGTATGTCCATGTGGTCAAAATGACATTCTCTCACCTAGATGAGCCATATGACCTGATAGACACTAATGATCATATAGAAATAGGAATAAGAGACTTGGGACACCTAAAAAGATATGAACAGCTCCACCCGCCCCCCCATCCTGAAGACTCCAAGACTTTCCATCCAGTGCATGGGGAAGCTCAAAGCAGGTGGTGCACAGAGATTGAATTTCATCTTTCTCAGAAAGCAATATAGTCACTCTTCCTTAGAGGAGGTAGGCTGTGGCCTGAGCCCTTTCCTCTCATAGGTGGCCTCGCTGCTCACGACAGCTCAGTCTTGTTTCTCAAATGTGCTTCAGTATGGCTACCGCTGGCTCCTCCCCCAGTGCTGGTGGGGGATGACCAGAAGTGGGTGTTCCTTCATACCTGCCAAGATTCAGCACAACTACAAGAGGAGAGGTGAGTAGGCATGAGTCACACAAGGAGGCTAAGGAGACAGAGGTCCAAACAATTCAACGGCAGAATTTTTGCCAAGGAAATAGGATTCCACGGAAAGATGTTCTTGTGGGATAATGATGGGAGAGAAGAGAAATTCTCCCTCAACCAAAATTTTTTTCTCTACTTTCACTGTTGGTTTATTCTTTTGGGTAACAACTTTATATTTTACAGATTATTTATATGATTGCTAAAAACTAGGAGGAACCCAAATATAAAGAAGGTATAATTAGGCTGGGTTAACCATGGTACTACTGTTCTACAAGTTCTTATGCAGATTTTAGAATAATGTTTTAAAAATATGAATGGTTTATTAATGCAAGTAATGCTCAAATATAAAAAAGTAAATTGCATGAATGATAAAATTACTATTGTGCTATCTGTTGATGTATATATTGAGCACATTGTGTGAAGCACATACAACTATAGTGGCAGTATTGGTCAGTGTGTAGAAATATAGAAAGATATTACCTGCTTACAGTCCCTGTCCCCACTCAGAGCCTGTGGGACACCCGACTCTGCCCTACATGTCCTACAGAGCTGTCATTGGAAACTCAGGCTCAGAAATTCATAGAGATGTGTCTAGCTATCCTGCCTCAGGGGAGGTGCCATGCATGAAGAATGGCACCGAATTTTGAAGAATCCAAGTCATATTGATGTTTTATTCCCCTAAATATTCAGGCTTAAATTTGACATTCTTATGGGACTAGACATCTCAGTGTTGCTTAGGCATTGAGCCCTGACCCTGACCTCAGGGAGTTTACAACCCAGGAAGAATATTCACAAGTAAACCCTTTGCTGCTCCTCTAGCGATGTGATTGAATTCAGGGCCAGCAGACTGTGCTGCCAACCGTTGTCACAGTCCTCCTGTCTTCTTTTTCTCTCTCCCTGCTGCCCACATTCCCCCAGGACTCCACCAGGCAGTTCCTTCATCAGAACTGTTTAAGGCTGTATGTTCACATGCTGCTTGTTAGCACTAGGATGGAATTAGAGTCATGGGTTTTTTTACTGTCATTGCTTCTTGTTGAAATTGCTACTTGAACGGTGAGAAAATCCTAGGAGAGAGCAGGCCCTGTCTGCCATGACCAAGAGTCTGTGCTGACTTCCAGCATAACACATGATCTGGTGTACCTGACAGTCATGGTTTCATTAAATGAGCCTCAATAAGCCAAGAGTGTACTGACCTCAAGTTTTGAATCCCAGAGGCACATGTTATGCCATGGCTGGGAGACTCTTGGGGGCAATTGTTACCAGTCTAAGCTTGGCTTCACTAGAGAAATGGCCTTTAGGAAAATGGACTTAGCTAAGAAAATGGCCTATGTCTCTCACCAAAACCTGAAGACCAGGCCCGAATCCTTGTAGCCTGCACTTCATGGGGGAAATTGTGGTTCCTGACCCCATTGTGGTGCATATTCTCTTCTGCTCCTGGCTCCGTTCCCTTTTCTCATTCCACTGCATTTCAGACAACTGTGTACTGGGTAGTAATGTAATCCTGGGCATTTGCCTTAGTTTCCCAGTCAATCCTTCAAGAGAATCATTGTTCCCATTTCATAAATGGAGCAAATCTTGTTATTAAATTACCTTGAATACTATTACTGGAAAACCAAACAAAATTACTGAAAAGCAACATAAAATCTAATTGATATTATCATAGCCTGATGATAAAATCTCTTTAGGTACATTAGCATATATCTGAATCTCTTCCCCAGTGCAGGTTACCAAAATTGTCAGAGACTGAAAGGAAGGTAGACATTATTGGTGCTGCACAGAGCAACAGAGAGAACTACACCCACCATCCCCCATTCAACAAAGTTGTAGAGATCCAAGGGAGCAGGGAGTCTCAAGGTCTCCCACATTTAACTATGGCAAACAGAAAAGTATGCATTTTAGTGGATTGGTGAGGGTCTTTATATATTTATTTATTGGCAAATCTATGGAGTTTTTCACACAGTTATGAAAATCTGAAATCAGCTTTCCTAGACTCACAGTGAAAGTCAAATACTTTTTACATAAAGAGGGAGACCCTTGAGCCCATTTTAGTACTGACTATTCTCTGATTCATGTGACTTTTAGCATCATAGAAACTTGGGGAGCAAGATAGCACAGAGTTCCTCTTTGAAACAAGTCAACTCTGTTTGCATCAAGACAAGCAGGACAGAGTGAGTAGTTGAAGATGCTTTTTTTTTAATCCTTGAAAAGCACAGAGTGTTCAACTGCCATTAAGGATGCACATGTGGGCAGTGCCTCTGTGGATTTTGTAGAGGCATGTTAGTGACCACTGACTGATGTCCAGGTGACTGACCTGGAATTTGGGTGGGCAACCAGGTTGACCTGAGTTTCTGCAAGGTTGCCATCATGTGACCACTGGAAATATTTCCCACCAGTGAGCTGTTAGCCCAGGAGTACAGCTTGCTTTTACACCATTCTGAGCTCTCTAACAAGTATATGCTGGAATTATTGTGATTTTCTAGCTCCAGCCAGGATGCAGGCTCAAGATATAGATTAAACTCACTTGGATGAAATCAAAGTTGTAATGCTGCCATCCAGATTCAAATCTTCTCCAGGGCACCTTCCAGACCTGCTATGAGCCTCCACAAAAGTGGGCAATAGTTTATTGACAAATTCCCAAGGGGCTGAAAGGCCATCCCTGTTTGTATAACTTTGTATTGTTAAGGAGATGACAAATCAGCACTCCAAAGGAAACTTTTGAGAGGTTTAATTATGGAAAGAGACACAGGTAATCAAACTTTGAAAAAGTCATGGTTTATTAGCACTAGAATCCAACAGAATGTAGAACTCTGGAAACCAGGCACCCACATTCTAGGGACATTCCCTTGTTTAGCTCTTGTTAAGGAAGATGTGGAAGACAGCAAGATGTTTTATTGTTGTGTCCAAACCTTCCAATATTCTAGGCACAAAAATGTCCAGAGTGGGACCATTTTTAGATATTGACTTGGCCCTCACACAAGACCCATGTGGCTGCTTATCAGGAGGCACCCACAGGTAAAAGAGAGCAGCCCAGAGAAAATCGATCCTGGCAAGTCCTCATCCGGGATCATATCTGATAAGTCCCTTTATATTCCCCTTCTGTGTCTGTGGGTAAGGAGTAGGAATGGCATGGGGGTCTGCAATGATAGGAACAGGACATTCCATGTAGAATCTGTAACAGAACTTTCATGTTTGTGCTACTGGACATGGCTGGTAGGGTGGATATTTAAGTACTGGATACTATTTTTTTCTACTTGAATATTTATCCAAAGACTTTATTCTATAAAACAGTGTCCCCAAGTATGGAGGACTATGAATATATTTATAAGTAACTAATCTGAATATAAAAATATTCATTGGGGAGTGACCTCTGTAGAATCAGTCAGGTTGTTCAGAGTTTATTATTGTGCTACATGTGAGACAATCTCTTCATTGAGTTCCATTCAGATATTCATGAAGTTACTTCTTAATTCTGTCTTTTTGGTGAAAGAGCAAGTGCACCAATAAAATCCAATACTGATATCTTTGGTCTAAGATTAGATGAGACATCTGGATAATGGTATCAACAGGCAGGAATTGGAGCTTGTCAAGATAGATCCAGAACAAATACCCAAGTATGGGGATTCCACTAAACCTTTTTTGGGAATTGCCACTTGAATGATCTACATTCCCATTCCCAAAGGGACATAGACTGTATTACTCTCTCTGGCAATTTAATAGGTATAAATCTACATAAATGTAGAAATAGGAGAACATATTTCTCCATTATTTTCAATGTTTACTGGACACTGAATACTTATTTTCTGTTGCTACTCTTTTGTTTTAGCTACCTGCCCCGGAAGCCCATGTACCTGTCATCACCACTGTACATCTAGTTATTCTAGAAGACTTAAAACCTAACCTTTCACAGAAAAGTATTTCACACAAAGAGAAGAAAAGTTTACACAAACAAATGAGGTAAAAGTAGTCCACTGGTTTTTCATGACTACCTTACCACAAAAAAAAAACCTCTATAGCCCATCAGGTAATGAGTGTGTCCTCAATGTCTTTATAATATTCAGTAATAGATTTCATTTCTTGAAGTAGTTCAGCCTTTCAGTGCGGGTGGATGTGATGTGATTCATTTCTACCTTCAATCACCCATGCCGCAGGGACAGTGTGTGACCTAGTGAGTCCCATCAATATCATTTTTCTTTCATGTAAATTCCGCAAATGGGGTTAAACAGAAATTTATTTGTGCTGATTTCAGGGTCTCTTTATCATGGTGTTTCCTGGAATGTTTTCCTTCAAGATCCGCTCTTTGACATGTATATTGTCATCTTCTGACTGTTTGCATACCAGTTTTTCCTATGCTTCTCTTTCTTTATTGATGTTTTTTATAAGAAGATTAGACTACACCAATTAACTGGAACATTATCAATCATGTATTTAGGGACCATATGTTTCAATGGAGTCACCAGGTATTTGGAATATCAACATATGAGATCTGGGGTGAGGATACAAGTCAGTTGGTAATGTAAACTAGTTGTTGAAGACAGACTCCCAAGAAAGGGAATACTGAGTTAAGGGAAATGCACATGCAAAAATTTACTAGCTACAGGCAAATTGCTTCACAGATGAGCTGCTGACGTTTCATCAGCACAAGAAATCTCTGATTGTAGCAGCTTCTCTCAGCCAGGATTCTCTAGGTTTTGGCATTTTAAAAAGTACTTTTTCTTTTTGATCTCTTGTCCATGGTCTAAGGTTGGATAGTGCTTAACCATTTTCTGACATATCATTTTTCTTCAGAAGTATATTACATTTTCATCATGGGCACTCAGAGCATTCACATGCCTAAACACAATCTGTCAATGCTTCATGTAGGAAATCCAGATTCCAATTATCTGATGTTTCATGGTCCTGCCAATAATTATATGTTCCTCCTTGGCCTCCTTTTGCTGTATGCCCTCAATGTAAAATTCCTGCTGCATGACCCGATAGCCCATGTTCCACTTTGGTTTGAAAACACAGTGTTTTGTGGTCCTTTACATTCCTCTAGGTCAGCCTGTTTTATAATTAATAAACCCTGATTTAACTTCCCACATATTTGACATTAACCTACATTTTGATATATAAATGGGTGTTCAGATAAATCCTAGCTGGTGTTTGTCCTTGATGTATATGCAGGGCTGGATTTCATGTACATAGATCACAAATCCTGCTGTTTTGAATAATTTTCACTTTCCAAATCTGATGAGAAAAAGAAATATTTCAAAAGTTTTGTGATCTGGTGGAGCTGTTTTAACTTTGGAATCAGACACAACTCATCCTGAGTCCCAGCCCACCTGTTTATTAGTTGTGGGAGTAGGTTCATGATAAGAAACAGATATTACAGTTTGACCATTATTTCTAACCTCAAATTGCCAAATAAGTTTGAATTTTATGTATGTAAGCAATAGATTCAGGGCCATGGAAGAGTTCAGGCTGTGCGCCTACCCTAAAGAAACCCATTTTGTTTTTTCTGCTGTATGATATCTGCAATGTGAAAAACTTTTGGTCTGTATGAAGTGAGAAAGAATGATCTACTTTTGGACACTTCCTTCTTTGAGCTCCCTTCTCCCACTCAGGGTCTTGTTTCTTCTAATTTTGGGTCTGAGGAGAATTATTGGGGCACTCTACCCCTCAACATGAGCATATAAAGAGACAGATCAGGTCTTTTAAGTCCCTGATATCAAGGGACCCTCAAACCTGGAATGTGGCTACTGTGATGGAGAGAGTCAACCTTGAGCATGTAGTTCCAAAAACACATGCACTTCATTGGTAGCATTTCATAAGACAAATAAAGGTAATGTAAGGGGGAAAATGCAGCTCAGCCTGGGACCCGCGGTGATAGCCGCTGCTGCGCGATCCTGCTGACCTGCCGCTCGCTCGCTTGTCTCAGTTGCGGCTTGCCAATAGCTCCCAGAAAAACTGCACCGCAGACACAAGGTCTCACGCAAGAGACTTTATTTATGCGGATGATTAACACATCCACTCAGGGCGAAAAGAAAGAAAAAAAGAGAAAGATGGCATGTGTGCTTCTCCCAGATATTGGAATCTCCGGGGCTGGAAAGAACCAGTAGCGGAGGAGAATACTTGCAAGCTGACTGATGAACCAATAGCTGGCTTGCATGTTAGGACATAACGTGGGAAGCAGGAAAATGGCGGTGGCATAAGCCGGAAATCCCTGTAACATAAAAGGCGGGCAGAGCGCAGATTGACAGGTGGTGGGGAGGCGGGCAAAATGGCAGCTTTATACATTACAGGTAATATTCTTGAAAGGCCGTTCTATGTTATTAATATCAATTTCTACTCTTTCTTTTTAAGCTACCAATGTGAATACTATAAATATTTAAATTACACTTGCACCTTTGGTGTTGATTTCATTGGATAATGTTGCTTTAAGAGGTTGTTCCCATTCAAATTTATCATAACAAGAACAGAGAGCAGAAAAGTTACATAACATTTCATAGTAATTGTCACATTATTTTTGTTCATGAAAACTATATTGGCATATAAAATCCATAAACTGAAATGACCTTGTACATTATGTTAACTGGAAGTGTTCTGCTGGTTGGACTAGCTTCCACCTCTAGAAGAAACTATTGCCTTAAAATGGCAGCAGCCTGAGGCTTTGGAGAGCAATTCCCAAATATCAAAAGAAAAAGAAAAAAAAAAAAAACTGTAACCAAGAACCTGTCATTCTGGTCTTATTCATGCCTGAGTTGGATATTATTTGCTGTCACTCACAGAGAAAGCTCCCTGAATTGAGGGGCAGGCTGAGGCCCTGTCCAATCAGGAACACTTTGAACCACCCAATACTGTTTGTGCCAGGGAGTTGGGGGTGGGCTTCCACTGCCTTCCTGTTTCCCTGAGGTCACCATCAGCCATTCACCTCTAGGCTTCATGCTCCTGCTTCAGAGTCCCAGGTTACTCTGCTGTGCAGGGGCTGAAGATTCCTAGGAACAAGGATTGACTCCTGAGCACCTGGAAATGGTGAGTGGGCAGTAGCATCAGGAGCCTGGGGAGGGGGGCTGTTGGAATGGTGGGTGACTGCGCAGGAAAAGGAGCTGGCAGACTGGTACTCTCCGCAGCCTCTGGAGTCTGCAGGCCTGAGCCCTCCTGTGGGGCATTGTACCCTCAGTTCTGCTGGCCATCCAGGTGGGGAGCACATCAGTGACAGAGACCCTCTTTCTCTTTCTTATCCTTGCAGGTCATCCTCAACTCTTACTTCTAGGACTATGTGGCAGGTGTGTGCCTGTGGCCCAGCATCTACTCATGCTGGTGATTGACACATGGGCCCATTACCTTGATCAAATCTCCACATGCCATTTTCCAGCAGGAGAGGAGCTGTGGCCTGTAGGAAACTTGCTTCCTCCTGAGCTAGCTGATTTTCATTTTCACTTTCTTTTTTCTCTTCTTTTCTTTTTATTGTGTTGCTGGAAGTTGAACCACAGGATACTTTTCTACTGAGATATATCCCTAGTACATTTTACTTTTTATTTTGAGGGAGGGTCTAGGTTAGTTGTTGAGATTGTCCTCATTATGGTTTGATTTATCTAGCTATTCTACTGCAATTAAGTGTATAATTTTTACACACACATGGATTTATATATGGATTTAGATTATACTGTGATTCCTTGATGATTATTGAAATAGTATACTTTCATAATATACATGAATATCAGGGGATGATAAGTATTCCATTTGATCTTTTTTTGTTTTTTTTTCTCAAATTAAAACCATATGTTTATTAGATGTCACGTCTTTTTTTGTTTGTTTGTTTGTTTTTGATTTTTCTTTCATTTTTATCATTATTGTATACAAATGGGATACACGTTGTTTCTCTATTTGTACATGGAGTCAAGGCATACCAATTGTGTAATCATACGTTTACATAGGGCTATAATGTTTGATTCACTATTTTTTTCCCTTCCCCCCACCCTTCCCACCCCTCTTTTCCCTCTATACAATCCTTCTTTCCTTCATTCTTACCACACTCCTTATTCCTAACCCTAAACATAACCCTAAACCTAATGCTAACCCCTCCCACCCCCCATTATATGTCCTCATCCGCCTACCAGCAAGATCATTCATCCTTTAGTTTTTCAAGAGTGGCTTATCTCACTTAGCATGATATTCTCCAGTTTCATCCATTTGCCTGCAAATGCCATAACTTTATCATTCTTCATTGCAGAGTAATATTCCATTGTATATATATATATGCCACAGTTTTTTTATCCATTCATCAACTGAAGGGCATCTAGGTTGGTTCCACAATCTGGCTATGGTGAATTGAGCAGCAATGAACATTGATGTGGCTGTATCTCTGTAGTATGCTGATTTTAAGTCCTTTGGGTATAGGCCAAGGAGTGGGATAGCTTGGGTATAGGCCAAGGAGTGGGATAGCTGGGCCAAATGGTGTTTCCATTCCAAGCTTTCTGAGGAATCTCCACACTGCTTTCCAGAGTGGCTGCACTAATTTGCAACCCCACCAGCAATGTATGAATGTTCCTTTTTCACCACATCCTCGCCAACACCTATTGTTGCTTGTGTTCTTGATAATCGCTATTCTAATTGGGGTGAGATGAAATCTTAGGGTAGTTTTGATGTGCATTTCCCTTATTACTAGGGATGTTGAACATTTTTTCATATATCTGTTGATTGCTTGTACATCTTCTTCTGTGAAGTGTCTGTTCATTTCCTTAGCCCATTTGTTGATTGGATTATTTGTATTCTTGGTGTAGACTTTTTTGAGTTCTTTATAGATTCTGGAAATTAGCACTCTATCTGAAGTATGGTTGGCAAAGATATTCTCCCACTCTGTAGGCTCTCTCTTCACATTTCTGATAGTTTCCTTTGCTGAGAGAAACCTTTTTAGTTTGAATCTATCCCATTTGTTGATTCTTCCTTTTATTGTTTGTGCTATGGGAGTCCTGTTGAGGAAGTCTGATCCTAAGCCAAGAAGTTGAAGATTTGGACCTACTTTTTCTTCTATAAGATGCAGGGTCTCTGGTCTGGTTCCGAGGTCCTTGATCCATTTTGAGTTGAGTTTTGTTTAGGGTGAGAGATAGGGGTTTAATTTCATTCTGTTGCATATGGATTTCCAGTTTTCCCAGCACCATTTGTTGAAGAGGCTATCTTTTCTCCATTGCATATTTTTGGCCCCTTTGTCTAGTATGAGAAAATTGTATTTATTTGGGTTTGTGTCCATGTCCTCTATTCTGTACCATTGATCTACCTTTCTATTTTGGTACCAATACCATGCCATTTTTGTTACTATTGCTTTGTACTAGAGTTGAAGATCTGGTATTGCGATACCCCCTGCTTCACTCTTGCTGCCAAGGATTGCTTTAGCTATTCTAGGTTTTTTATTCTTCCAGATGAATTTCATAATTGCTTGCTCTATTTCTGTAAGGTACATAATTGGGATTTTAATTGTAATTGCATTGAATCTGTATAGCACTTTAGGTACTATGACCATTTTGACAATATTAATTCTGCCTATCCAGGAACATGGGAGATCTTTCCATCTTCTAAGGTTTTCTTTAATTTCTTTCTTTAGTGTTCTGTAGTTCTCATTGTAGAGATCTTTCACCTCTTTTGTGAGATTGATTCCCAAGTATTTTATTTTTTTCGATGCTATTATGAATGGGGTAATTTTCCTAATTTCTCTTTCTGAAGATTCATCACTTATGTATAAAAATGTATTGGATTTATGAGCATAGATCTTGTAACCTGCTACTTTACTGAATTCACTTATGAGTTCTAAAAGTTTTCTGGTAGAATTTCCAGGTTCCTCTAAATATATAATCATGTCGTCAGCGAGCAGGGATAGTTTGAGTTCTTCTTTTCCAATTCGTATCCCTTTAATTTCTTTGGTTTGTCTAATTGCTCTGGCTAGAGTCTCAAGGACGATGTTGAATAGAAGTGGTGAAAGAGGGCATCCCTGCCTTGTTCCAGTTTTTGGGGGAACGCTTTCAGTTTTTCACCATTTAGAATGATAATGGCCATGGACTTAGCGTAGATGGCCTTTATAATGTTTAGGAATGTTCCCACTACCCCAATTTTTTTCTAGTGTTTCGAGCATGAAGGGATGCTGTATTTTATCGAATGCTTTTTCTGCATCTATCGAAATAATCATGTGATTCTTAACTTTAAGTCTGTTGATATGGTGAATGACATTTATTGATTTCCGAATGTTGAACCAACCTTGCATCCCTGGGATAAAACCCACTTGATCATGGTGCACTATCTTTTTAATATATATTTGTATGCGATTTGCTAAAATTTTGTTGAGAATTTTTGCATCAATGTTCATGAAGGATATTGGTCTGAAATTTTCTTTCCTCGATGTGTCTCTGTCTGGTTTAGGTATCAGGGTGATATTGGCTTCATAGAACGAGTTTGGGAGGGTTCCCTCCTCTTCTATTTCATGGAATACTTTGAGGAGTATTGGAATGAGCTCTTCTTTAAAGGTTTTGTAGAACTCGGCTGAGAACCCATCTAGTCCCGGACTTTTCTTTGTTGGTAGGTTTTTGATGACCTCTTCTATTTCATTGCTTGAAATTGGTTTATTTAAGTTGTGTATGTCCTCCTCGTTCAGTTTAGGTAATTCATATGTCTCTAGAAACCTGTTGATGTCTTCGAGGTTTTCTGTTTTGTTGGAGTATAGATTTTCAAAATAGCTTCTAATTATGTTTTGTATTTCAGTCGTGTCTGTTGTGATATTTCCTTGTTCATTCCGAATTTTAGTAATTCGAGTTTTCTCCCTCTTTCTCTTTGTTCGTGTGGCTAAGGGTTTATCAATTTTGTTTATTTTTTCAAAGAACCAACTGTTTATTTTGTTAATTTTTCCAATTGTTTCTTTTGTTTCAATTTCGTTGATTTTGGCTCTGATTTTAACTATTTCCTGTCTTCTACTACTTTTGGTATTGGTCTGTTCTTTTTCTAGGGCTTTGAGCTGTAGTGTTAAGTCATTTATTTGTTGATTTCTACTTCTTTTTTTGAATGCGCCCCATGAAATAAAATTCCTCTAAATACTGCTTTCATAGTGTCCCAGAGATTTTGATATGATGTGTCTTTGTTCTAATTTACTTCTAAGAATTTTTTAATTTCCCTCCTGATGTCTTCTGTTATCCATTCATCATATAATAGTGTATTATTTAATCACCAGGTATTGGAGAAGTTTCTGTTTTTTATTCTGTCATTGATTTCTAATTTCAATCCATTATGATCTGACAGAGTACAAGGTAGTATCTCTATCTCCTTGAATTTGCTAACAGTAGCTTTGTGGCATAAAATATGGTCTATTTTAGAGAAGGATCCATGTGCTGCTGAGAAGAAAGTGTATTCATTCTTTGTTGGATGGTATATTCTATATATGTCTGTTAAGTCTAAATTGTTGATTGTGTTATTGAGTTCTATGGTTTCTTTATTCAATTTTTGTTTGGACGATCTATCCAGTAGTGAGAGAGTTGTGTTAAAATCGCCTAGTATTATTGTGTTGTGGTCTATTTGATTTCTGGAATTGAGAAGGATTTGTTTGATGTACGTGGATGAGCCAATGTTCGGGGCATAGATATTTATGATTGTTATGTCTTGCTGATTTATGGTTCCCTTAAGCAGCATGTAATGTCCTTCTTTATCCCTTCTGACTAGTTTTGGCTTGAAGTCCACATTATCTGAAATGAGGATGGATACTCCAGCTTTTTTGCTGTGTCCGTGTGCATGGTATGTTTTTTCCCATCCTTTCACCTTTAGTCTATGGGTATCTCTTTCTATGAGATGAGTCTCTTGCAGGCAGCATATTGTTGGATTTTTCTTTTTAATCCAATCTGCCAGTCTGTGTCTTTTGATTGATGAGTTCAGGCCATTAACATTCAGGGTTATTATTGTGATATGATTTGTATTCCCAGTCATTTGACTCATATTTGTTTTTTGACGTGATTTGGTTTCTCCTTTATTTGGCTATTCCCTTAGGCTAGCGCCTCCTGTTGCTGATTTGCATTGTTGTTTTTCATCTCTTCCTCATGGAATATTTTGCTGAGAATGTTCTGTAATGCTGGCTTTCTTTTTATAAATTCTTTTAGCTTTTGTTTATCATGGAAGGATCTTATTTCATCATCAAATTTGAAGGTAAGTTTTGCTGGGTATAAGATTCTTGGTTGGCATCCATTTTCTTTCAGGGCTTGGTAAATGTTGTTCCAGGCCCTTCTAGCTTTTAGGGTCTGGATTGAAAAATCTGCTGATATTCTTATTGGTTTTCCTCTGAATGTAATTTGATTCTTTTCTCTCGTGGCCTTTAAAATTCTGTCTTTGTTTTGTATGTTAGGTATTTTCATAATAATGTGCCTTGGTGTGGGTCTGTTGTAATTTTGTATATTTGGAGTTCTATAAGCCTCTTGTACTTGGTTTTCCATTTCATTCTTCAGATTTGGGAAATTTTCTGATATTATTTCATTGAATAGATTGTTCATTCCTTTGGTTTGTTTCTCTAAGCCTTCCTCAATCCCAATAATTCTTAAATTTGGCCTTTTCATGATATCCCATAATTCTTGTAGATTCTGTTCATGATTTCTTACCATCTTCTCTGTTTGGCCAACTTTGTTTTCAAGATTAAATAATTTTTCTTCAATGTCTGAGGTTCTGTCTTCCAGGTGTTGTATCCTATTGGTTATGCTTTCTATGGAGTTTTTAACTTGGTTTATTGTTTCCTTCATTTCAAGTATTTCAGTTTGCTTTTTTTTCAGTATCTCTAACTCTTTATTGAAATGATCTCTTGCTTCCCGTATTTGGTCTTTTAACTGTTGATTGGTGCGATCATTTAATGCCTGCATTTGCTCTTTCATCTCCTCATTAGCTTCCCTGATCATTTTAATTACGTACATTCTGAACTCCCTTTCTGACATTTCTTGTGCTGTGCTGTCTTTGGGTTTTATTGATGTAGTATCTAGGTTTGTTTGGGACATTTTCTTCCCTTGTTTTCTCATATTGGTCAGATGTCAGTGGGAATCTGAGATATTGCAGATTTCCTCTATTGGCTTATAGTGTTTGGGTAGATTTCCAGTGTATCACCTCCCAGCCTTCAGTAGCCTGAAGTCTTGGAGGAACTTGATAATGCAGTGCTTCCGAAGAAAGCTGCCCCTAGCCTACTACTGATTCCAGGGCTTGGAGCTGGCTCTGTGTGGAAAGGCTCTCACTGGGGGCCTGCACCATGCAGCTGGCCGTGTGGGGGGAGCCCACCGCCGGAGTGTGGAAGGCTACCTGGGAAAGACTAGTTGCCCTGCCCTGCTCTGATAAGCCACCCCTATCTGTGCCTGCCACCCAGGCCAAGTTTCGCCCAGTGGTGGAGACTCACCCCATGACTCTATTTTTGTCCAAGTCTCTCAATGCCTCCCCTTCTTGAGTCCTGGGTTCTGGAGTGACTGGAGATGCAGTCACCCTCTAGGCCACCATCTTGGATGGCCCCGTGGAAACAGCCTGCGGCCAGAGTGGGCAGAGCCACCTGGAGAAGTCTCTGGCTGCCCTGCCCTGATCCCGGAGGCTGCTTGCGGATCAAAGCTCTCCGTTGGCTCGGGGACTTGTGGCTGACTCTATGTAGAAAGGCTCTCACTGGGCGGTCTGTTCTGAGAAGCTAGTCTTGAAAGGCGCCTCCCACCGCAGGGGTCCAGGCTGCTTGGGGAGGTCTCTGGCTGCCCTGTCCTGGTCCCTGAAGCCACTTGCAGGCAGAGTACGCCGCGCTGGCTCCGGGACTTGGAGCTTGTTCTGATCAGAAAGGCTCTCACTAGGGGGCCTGCTCTGAGAACCTGGAGAAGCTGGCTGTGTGGGAGGGGCCCAGCGCCAGAGTGTGCAGGGCTGCCTGTGGAAGACTCTAGCTGCCCTGCCCGGCTCCGATAAGCCACCTCTATCTGGGCCTGCCACCGGGGCCGAGCTTTACCCAGTGGGCAGACTCACCCATGGCTCTATTTTGGTCCGAGTCTCTCAATGCCTCCCCTTCTTAACTCCTGGGTTCTGGAGCGACTGGGGATGCAGTCCCCCTCCAGTCCGCCATCTTGGATCGCCTCCATTTGCTCTTATCATTGAAAAATTTCTGGGCTACAATTATATATATATAATTTTGTGGATGAATTTTAGAACTTTATAATTTTGTTTCTTAATTCATTATAAGTAAGTATGTTGATTTTTTATTATTGCATTATAGTTACATATAATATTTGACTTCATTTTGACATAATCATACAAACAAAGGATATAATTTGCTCCACTTCAGTACCCAGTATTTCCTCTTTCCCTCTTTTCCTACCTTCCTGCTCTCTTCCATTTATTTATAGTTTTATAAATTACTGCTTTATAGCTACACATAAATGTAGAAATTACTATGATGTATTCATATAAGTACATAACAATTTTACAGGGATATATTGTAGGATAATTTGGGGGAAATTGTCTTCTTTGTAATGACTAGTTTTATCATCTATACACGGGATGTGTGAATTTTTCATGTGCTTCTAATGATATTTATTTTCTCAGAAGTCCTACATATTTTTTTCTAAGCTTATATACATGTGAAATATCACATGCATATTGCATATATATAAAACTTAAACATGATATTTTATACTATTTCTAAAACTGGATGTACTATAACTAAAAATGCAGCCATTTTTCCCACAGACTATTATTTATTGCTTCTAAGATGTATATTCTCTTTAACCATGCCCCTGAGATTGTATGGTAGGTGTTTGGATGAGTAATGTTGTGTTCTTACATGTTATCATGGTGACAAATGCTGTAATTTCTGTTAGTCTCTGTGACAGTGAGCATCACATATCTTCAATAGCAAGAATTTCCACAAATAATAATAAACTCTTGAGTTTATAAATATTCACCTATTTTATATCATCATCAATTTTAGTTAGTTGTATCTATTATAGAATTTTGTTTTATATTTCTCTAAATGTTTTTAATATTTCTTTAGATTTTGAATTTTTTATGATTATTGAAATTTTAGCTATAGATATCCCTTGTATTAATTAGTAGTTCAAGGCATTTGCCTGCTTTTGTTTTGTGGTTTGTGGCTTCAAAGATAAGAGAATGTATCCACAAATGCAGATAGATTTGGATTTCAAGAAAAAAGGTTTTGTTTTTGATTAATAAAATAGAGTATTTACATTTTTATTCCCCAGGGTTTGTTTTGTATGTGTCTTGTATATTTTATATTTAGAGGTTATTTCAAATAAAATTCTAGGGCTTATGTTTGGAAATTCTAACAGGAAATATTAATAAGGAAAATTTCACTTCCCTATTGCTGCAGGAAAATTAATATATTTACTCAGAATCTACACACGGGATGTGTGAATTTTTCATGTGCTTCTAATGATATTTATTTTCTCAGAACTCCTACATATTTTTTCTAAGCTTATATACATGTGAAATATCACATGCATATTGCATATATATAAAACTTAAACATGGTATTTTATACTATTTCTAAAACTGGATGTACTATAGCTAAAAATGCAACTGGCTTCTAGTAACCATTTTTCCCACAGACTTATTTATTGCTTCTAAGATGTATATTCTCTTTAACCATGCCCCTGAGATTGTACGATAGGGGCAGAATCATTGGTTAAGTAAATTGTTGAATGACACATGCACTAAAACATCCACTCCTCTTCCTTGAAGATTTTTTAAAAATGTTGACAGTGAATTAACAGTGAATCATTCATTCTCTTATCTGGATTTTGGACTTTATTACAAAATATGTAGAATAAGATTTGGCAAATCCTAGAAGTATGCATCATAATTTATTTTTTCTGAATGATTTGTTATAGAGATATCAACAAAAAAACATATTTTAGAAATATTTACATATTTTTTCTTCAAATTTTCTTATGAGCCTTTTAGGTTTATTTCTTTTCTGAGTCATACTCAGACTCTGGGTCAGTATGTGCTTTTGTGTACCATGTAATCTCCAAGCAATTACCTCATAAGCAGTCTAGGTTGATAGCGCAGTTTTTTAAGAGTTACTTAACATGAAGGAGAGAAAAACAAAACATTTGTTTTGCTCCTGGGATGTCTTGACAAAGTACTCTATTCAAAATGAAAAGAAAATAATATTTCTTTAGACACATCCTCTACATTAGGAGCAAATCAACCTTTGAGGAGATTTGAAGGGATTTCATATAGTTCTGTCTCTGGGTGGTTCTCTTTGCAGCTGGGTTCACATTTAATTTCCAGAAACCTGTGTTTTCTCAACTCTAAAATGGGAATAATTTTAGAGGACAAAGGTGGATCATGCTTATAATGGAGGCTGGTAATACATGTATGTGCTGTGGCCACAGCTGACAAACCACCTGGAAAATGCTATGTAGATACTGATTATTTATCTGCCATGCACATAAATTTTCTTTCAAAAACTTGTAAAAATCTTTTTATGTAGGCACCAATGTCATCCACACTGCCAACATAAAAGGTTGAGTCTTCCTGTCTAAATTCCAAATTCCTATTCTCTGGTGCTTCAAGGTGGTAAAACTACTTGTTTTCTCTAACTGCTTTTACTGGGTCTCCCCAATAAAAGAGTTGTGCACTCTATGCTTCTATCTCCCACATTAAGCTATATTTAGAAAATGACATAGAAACCTGTATTTTTTGCTGGTTTGTAAGGAGGGTTGACATTACTTCTGGCTGGTATCATTCCTTGTTATAAACTGAACCATAATTTCCCCAGGTCTGAGAAAAGTCACTCCATAAGCAATCAGGTATATAAAAAGGTTTTGTTTATATGTAATATATGTGCATATATATGTATATATATATGTATATATGTATATACATACACACACACACATAGGTTTAAGGCTAGTCTCTTATCTGCTTTTTTTTAGATGATGAACAAAATTCCTTACTGGTATTTCTTCTCAGGTCCAAAAACTAGGAAAGACCCTGCCCTGAGGGAAAGCTGGGAGCTTTAAGCAGAAACCTTCCAGAGTTAGGTTTTCTCCCTCCAAATTCTGGCCATGGTTCATTCCATTCCAGATACCAGAAAACATTAAAAATTACATATATGCATGCACATACACACACACACACACACACACACACACACACACAGAGAGAAATCCTGACATGACATTTTTGATGATTGTGATGCTGGTTTTGTGGATATGTACATATGCCAGAAGATAAAAGTACACTTCAGATATATACAGGTTAATATGTGCTAATTAAATCTCCATAAGACTGTAAAAATTGGGATGCATATCAAGCTCTTGTTAAAAATGAAATATACAGACATAAATTAGTAAACCATAAAATGACTAGGAATTTATTGACAAATTGACCATCTCAATAGATTGAAAAAATAAATTTTATAAAAATAAGAGTAGAAAAAATGTCCTAAGCAAAGGAGTAAAATAGACAATATTGAAAATAAACATAACACAGAAAGAATCACCAATGTCAATGATGGTGCTTTTAAAAATCAAATGAGCCAGATGTGCTGGTGCACACCTGTAATCTGAGTGACTCAGTTTCTTGATTTGGCCATGGACTTTTGATCCTTGTGCCTTAGCCTGTAAAGTACTAGATATTTCAGGTATGCACCACCATATGCATCCTGGCTCACTCTTTCTTATGTCAACTTTAGGATGCTTTGTATTATCTTTTCTATTTCACTATTATTTATTCTTAATTCTTATATTTAGTATGTGACAATGGGTTTTATGGTATGAGTGAAGGGTGCAATAACATTTTTATTGTCTTACAAATATTCCAATATCCTAACACCTTTCTTTGGAAAAAATGCCATTTTTCCTCTTCCCTGCACTACAATATCTAGGATTTAAAACTATAGAAGAAATAGAAGAGACTTCTTAAGAGTTTTCTCTTGAGTTCCACCATGTATTCAATTTATTATGAGTTTTACACGGGATGTTTTTACTTCATAACACCAGTCTTTGGTGGCATCCTGGTTTTGGTCACTGGTAGACTTCATGTACAGCAGTGGAATGGATATATCATGTATCTTCACCTTGTAATAGTCCGTACCATCTAGATTCTTGTCATTACACTCAGATATTTGGAAAATAACAGAATCATCTTAGAATGAGTTTTCCAGAAAATATTCACTTCAAATGAGACATCATTATATACATATATGCAATTACATAGTATATAATTGACATACTTCTTACTTTTTAAATTTTTTAATTTACCAAAACTCTTTTAATCTCATTTGCTTTGTTTTTTTTTCTTGGAACTGGCAATTGAACCCAGGAACACTTTATCACTGAACTACATCTCCAACTTTTTCACTTTTAAGTTAGAGACAGGGTCTCATGAGTTGCTAATTGACTCACTAAGTTGCTGAAACTGGCTTTGAACTCTTAATCTTCTGCCTAAGCCTCCTGAGTCACTCAGATTACAGGTGTGCACCAGCACATTTGGCTCATTTGATTTTTAAAAGCACCATCATTGACATTGGTGATTCTTTCTGTGTTATGTTTATTTTCAATGTTGTCTGTTTTACTCCTTTGCTTAGGATATTTTTTCTACTCTTATTTTTAAAATTTTTTTCAATCTATTGAGATGGATGATTTGCCAGTAAATTCCTAGTCATTTTATGGTTTACTAATTTATGTCTGTATATTTCATTTTTAACAAGAACTTTAGATGCATCCCAATTCTTATAGTCTTATGGAGATTTAATTAGCACATATTAACCTGTATATATCTTAAGTGTATACATTTATCTTCTGGCATATATGCATATGTTGTTCAAAGCCAGCATCACAATCAACAAAAATGTCATATTCATTATTAAAATATGTTCCCAGAGATTACATTATATTTATGTATAATCTGTCAAAATGTAAAATGTATTCTACTGTCATGTATAACTAATTAGAACAAAAAAAATAAAATAAATTAATAATAGAATGTTCCCAATGTTCTTTTAAGTTCCTTCTTTCACTCTTCCTCACAGCCATTCATGTAATAAATTTGATTTCATTGAGCACAGCAAGAATAGGCAAACATTTTATAGAGTTCCCTGAATTATCACAAAGGAGACATATCATGTACTATTGCTTACATCAAGAAATAGTACTTAACATCTCTATGACCATTAGTCTCTTTTGCATGTGTGTGATTGATTTTTCCCTTCCTGATGAGTGCACAATAGTCTTTTAGCTTGAATTTTAACTTCATTAATTAGTATTGCTTTATACTCATATTCATGTTTTTATTTTTGTAATTTTAATGTTTTCTCCTTTGTGAAATCTTTTGAAATTTTTCATATTTGCTGTTTTCTGTTGAGATGTATATTTTCCCAAAGAAATGGTCAAGAGGGGGTTTCTCAACCTCTTGTATATCACAAGTGTCAATCACACCCCAAAGAAAGGAGAAACCTTCTTTCACTGTGTGGTCAAGCTGAGAACTTCAAGGACTGTACCTTGTTTTTCATCTCTGCATAGTCTTATCACCTTTTATATGTCAAGCAGGTGTAGGGCAGGGAGTGTCATGAGGCTGTTTTAACTTCTCAAAGGCACGTTGGGTTTCTGGTATATAAATAAAATGTTTTATTTGTTACTTTTAAGGTCTCATGCAGGATTTTACCTATTAGTCCAAATTAGGGACCAGTATCTGACAGTTTTAGTCAGATTTTCATGGCTGTGACCAAAATTCTGTACAAAAACAATTTTAGAGAAGGAAAGTTTATTATGGGGCTCTCAGTTTCAGAAGTTCAGTCCAGAGATGTTTGACTCCATTCCTCAGGAACTGGGATGAGTCAGAACATCATGGCAGGAGAGTATGGTGGAGAAAAGCATCCGGGAAGATTGTGCCAGGAAGCAGAGAGTGCTCTGCTCAGCAAGGACAAAATGTAATTCTCAAATCTCTGCCCCCAGGACACTTCTCCTCCTGCCATATCCCCCTTGCCTAGAGCTACAATTCCATCCCTATCAGAGGCTTAATGCACTGAATAGGCAAGACTCTGAAAACCTAATCATTTAATATCTAAACCTTCTTGCCTTCTCTCATGCATGAGCTTTTGGGGAACACCAAATATCTAAATCACAACACTGACATTTATAGGAACCTACGTACCTGTCTCTGGTTCCTGATTACTATAAGACTTAAGATAGGCTTACAGAAGTCAGAATAAGACTTCTTTAACTGTCAGGGGTGGGCTCTGAGGGCCCCAGAGCCCGCACCCTGGCCTGATCTCTAAGATGGCACCTGGCAGCTTGCCAGACTTAGCTGCACTCATAAACAAGTTTTAGGAAGTAACTCTGGCTGGCTGTTGTACATGAGGCGATCCTGGTATCTGCCTGGAGACTGTTCCTTGATAGGCTGACTTTCCTGGTAGTCTACTCTCTGATAGGCTGATGTTCTCAATATAAGTCTGAGACTTGTGGAATAAAGTCCTTTTTGGTTCCTGTGATCAAGAAGAGCATATGCGTTGTGATTGTCCCCGCGGTTGGTGGGCGATCATATTTAACTCTGACATCAAAATTCAGGTCCATTGGGTAATGTGGAATCCCAGATAGGTGACTTGTTTATAAAACTCAGCCATTTTAGTGACATTCATATCCACATGAGGTGAGGTGTCTCACTGCAGTGATATAGTATCTGAAAATCTTAGTTCATAGTTGGTGTTGGATATAAGCAGATCATTCACAAATTGTCAAAGGATTTATTAATCCAGTCATAAACCTCAGCTAAAAATTTTGGTAGAATTCTATTCAAAAAATTACAAAAAATTAAATCCATGTGTAAGAAAACCCAGTAATACTGGATTGTTACTGTTGTATTGAAGTCTTTTATTCAACAGCAGTGATTAGGAATACCTTATCAGAGGAATGCAAAGGAACTCCTCGCTTAAAATTGGTAGATTTAACCAGCCATTGTTACCTGACATTACCACTATTGAAGGATATGAATTTGGTACTGTTGTATGATTACCTGAAACTATGTTACTTTAGCTATCAGATCTTGCACAAAAACCCACAAGCATTGGTGGGTTTTTGGAAATTTATTATTTTAAACTGGGAGGATTGGGTTATTGTGTGGTGTTTGGCAAATACAATTGAATTCATCATTTAAGAACTTGACCACAAGAGACTTCATTCCTATTAATACTGCACACGTAAGGGGGTATTTTTTTCTTCATGGGGGATTGCCACCTCCTTAAACAAAAAAAAATGTTTGAGATGATATTCATTTAGCATGATATTCTCCAATTTCATCCATTTGCCTGCAAATGCCATGATTTTATCATTCTTTATGGCTGAGTAATATTCCATTGTATATATACACCACAGTTTCTTTATCCATTCATCAATTGAAGGGCATCTAGGTTGGTTCCAAATACTTTTAATTCAAGTGATTTAAAAAGATTCAATTTAAATTGGGTGAACTAATAGAAGTAAAATGTCTTTAAAATAAACTTGTAAGTCTCTAGGTTGTCAAACTAATAAAATGTTGATGTCTATAAATATCTAATATCAATTGTTTCTAGGATTTTTCTTCAACAGGAAAGAGCTGGCAAATACTGTTCAATACTCTTGTCTGATACCTTGGTTTTACAGTAAAATAAATAAATTAGTCTCAACATATATAAGATTACTCAAATGTGTTTGTTAGAGACATCTGATTAATTTACAAATTTAAAATGCTAATTATTAAATAACATTGAGTACTATTAACTCCTTAAATTCCAGGGGGTAGCATACTTAAACATTATTGGTGTTTTCATAGATTGGTGAATAAAAAAAGTTTAAAATTTCTTTGTGTCATCACTAAAAACAGTGTAACTAAGAGTTAAGTCCTAACAGGTACAATTCTATATACAAAGTGCTCCAAAAGTTTCAACTGTGTTTCAATTAGAGTACTATAAACAACAAAGTGTTTAATCTTGTTCAAATGGAGTGATTAAGCTAAATTCATTAATTTCATAAGAGTTGTTTCAGGATGTAAACAACAAGGTGTCAACAGATAGGAAAAAATAAAAGGTTCTAAATATGGAAATATATTTAGTGAAAAAAATGTTTCTGGATAAGAAAATGCTTATGTGGTAAACATGAGGGTCTAAGTAAGTGCTAAGACAGTTAATGTGTAAGTAAAGGGCAAATTTCAACAAGTTTGTCAGTAACTAAGTTGGTTATATGTATGTGAGACAATCAGTTAAAGCTATTTAAGGTTTTTCCTAAGGTCAAATACTAATGTACTGATATAAACCAAAGTTTAATGTATATGTTAAAATGACAAGAATTTCTTAGAAACACTGATTTACTCTTAACATCATGTCTGTTAAGTTTCTTCTTTAGAACAATTATTCTTAAAAATTGGGGTTTATAAAATTATGGTTAAACAACAACTGTTAGAGTATTTTACTACATTACAGAGTCTAAAGTTTTCTTTAAAACTAAATTTGATTGATATAAAAGTATTAAGGTAATTGGAATGGTCATTATTTGTATGTTAAATGTGTTCATTTCTTCCAGGTAAGTCTTTAAAGCCTTTAAAGCACAAATTTATCAAGCTGCTATTCCTCAAATTAAACTTGTCTGTAATGGTAATTTCATAATTATAAAGAGTAAAATTTATTGGGGATTTGTTACTGTCATTTAATGTGCTATTACAGGACCTGTTATCAGTAGGCTATGTGTAAAATTTGTTACTTTTTACACCCTGATAAAAAAATTTAAATGTAAATGTGTTTCTAAAAGTTAGTGAAAGCCTGATTTGTCTAAAGATTAGTATCATAAGACAAAAAAACATTTTGCCACTTTGCCACACAAAAGGAAAGTTAAAAGCTTTCTCAACCTTTCTTTGATTTGTGTTTTGTATATAATGTTAAATTATGTTGACTAATGTTCATATAGACTCAGGAAACAATATACGTAAGCTAAAAATGATATTTAAAGAAGTCAAAGATCAGCATCAGAATTAGAACACTTAAGATTTGTGAGGGGCCACACCTTACCTCAGATAAGACTCTACCTCCCATGTTATTGCATGTTATGTGGCTCCAAAATAAGTCAGACTTCAACTTATTTAAAGTTATAGTCAAATAATTGGTTCTTGCTGTGGAATTACTGTGATCTCAAACAGGGGATATAATATAGAGCCAAAATGTTAGCCAAAATTCAAGGTAGCTATTATAAAAGCTGAATGTACTTTTGCTCTTGCTAATTTCATTTTGTAAAACTGTTACCTGTTAGTTTTACAAAGGTACTGCTTCAAGAACACACAACCTAGTTAACTTGTGATACTAAGCCATCACCCACAGAACAGAGAGTATGTAGTGGTAACCTCCAGTACTAATACAGACTCCACTTAAAGAAAATGGTAATTAACAGCAAAGTTACAGACATAGAAGTTAAAGTCCAGTACTCTTACTTTATGACTGGTGAGACTGGCTTGCTTGATGGTTAAGATCAAACTTAGAGATTGAAATTGAATACAGACGCCAAGAAAAACCAGTATTTGGATCTTGCCCTGAATATCAGCCTGAATTCAGGGAACAAGAGGACTTCTCCAAGGAGTTTTGCAACTCTGGGTCACAGGACCTCCTGATCAGGGAGATTTATGAGACCACTGGAGGATGAAAAGCCAATCAGCGCACCTGTGGCAGAGGAGGGTCATTGGAAAAGGAAGACATCCCTAATGCTTCCAAAGCAAGCCACCTCATCAAGGAGATCATACCTAGCAAGTGGTCCAAAAGGAGCTAAGAAACTGCTCTCAAATTCCCCACGAGTGACTCCTGTGGGAATTCAGCTGACTCTTAACAAGACAGGAATAATTCAATTTGACCAGCTTGATCTTAAACATCTAGCAAAACAGTTAAAACCAAAGCACATAACCATTTTGGGGCATTTAAAAGAGCAATAGTTAAATGCAACTTAAATAATACATTTGTGTTGGCTCACTAAAATAAAGACTGGGAGCTACAAAAAAGAGATTCTTAGGAAAATGTGCCTGATATATATCAAGAGAAACTGCCAGAGTCAGAAAATTTTAGTCAGTTTAAGGCCTACAGACCTTTCTAAGCTACACTTAGGCTTAATTTATGTTTGCTAGTATGATTAGTCATAAGTAACAGAAATATAGAAATCTCTCCTAAATATAGGTCATACCAATAAAAGAATATTATACAAAATCAGATGACATTAAGTAGCTTAGTTATATTTTCTGGGAACATCAATGACAGTAAGAGTTAAATGTGATGTTTACGTTCCTAATAACTTGGACAATTTTAAGGTTCCCAAATAAAGGCCTTGTCCTCTCCAGCCTTTGCTAGGCCTTGTTATGGGAACAACTTCTCAGTTCTTCCACCTCCTGGTGATAGGTTATTGACTTCTGTCATCTTCATGGCATGTTCCAGAAGCTGCAACATTTATTTTGTACTAATCTCATTTCAGTACTCATGTCTTCTTGTTCTTCTCTCACAGAAGCACCCATCCCCAGATGACTACAACCTGCTCCTCCCCAACCAGAATTCTACCATGGACCCCTCGGTTGACTCAGTTTCTAAAAGGGACTCCAAACTGCTTGCCCCAGGCTTCCCCCTTCCAGATGGAAGCAGCCAGAGTGATCCCCTTTCCTTACAGCAGTAAGGAATTTCTAAAGCAAAAGGGGGGAATAAAAAAGCCATAATTGGGGACAGGCAGTTAGTGTGGAAATAGGAGATCAAATCAAATGGAGGAAATGGAGGCCATGAAAGCCATCTGCCTCTGGACGTTGGAGACTGCCCCTGGGAGAATGGAATGTCAAGCATCTGCAGAGCCCATTGATTGCCAGATTTACCTGCCTGAATCACTTTTGCCCTTCCCCTGACCATTTGCTTTTCACTTTATGCATCTCACCTGAAATACTAGGCCTAATCACATAGGCAAGAAGGAGAGATAAGGGGGAAAGAACTGGAGAACAAAAGAGGCCTTATCCTATAAAGGACATAAGGTGTGCTCACTTCTTGGGACTTTAGAACTTTAGCCGTGGCCCCCTTCTCCCTCCCAGGAGAGCTCTGTGTTATTAGCTTTAAATAGAACTTGTTTAATATGCTAAATCCTACTGTAAAGTTAAGATTAGCCTGCATTCTCTTCCTTATAATACTTGCAGTTCTTAAATGTTTGTGGTCCATTTTCAACAAGAGACTCAGAAGGGTTCAGGTCAATCAGGTCCTTCTGAAGGAATCCCTTGCCCGAATTAATAAAAATGGGGGAATTCGGAGCTGGTTCATGGCTCAGTGGTAGAGCACTTGCCTGGCATGTGTGAGGCACTGGGTTCAATTCTCAGCACCACATACAAGTAAATAAATAAAGGTTCAACAACAACTAATAAAAATATTTTTTAAAAAATGGGGGAAATGTTGGGTGAAATCCTAGTTCTTGGCTTGCAGCAGTTAATTTCTCAGATGTGTAAACTTGCAGAGAGGAGCATTCCGCTCTGGGCACCTAGGAAAGTAAACAACTGCCCCAAGTTGACCTAGTGTTACCAAGGAAACCTGTATAGAAACCTGATGACCTGATCCCCCTGGCACATTGTGATTGGGCAAGAAACTTATAAAATGTGTACCCGTTCCTGCAATAAACAAGTTTGCAGGCTGCTCGCCACAAGCCTGCTTCCACTCAACTACCTGAGTCCGGGGGTCTTGACTCTGTGGCCCTTACTGCACCTGAGCTAGCCTGGCAGCCCTACATGACTGGAGGCTTGAGTGACCTCTGCAGTGGCTTCTCCAGGCAACTGGTCATGCTCCTGGCAGAGCCCACAATCTCAGGAAGCAGGATGCAGCAGGCCCTGGTACCCAGACAGCCTCTGAGTACCTTCTGGAGCCCATGCCAGCAGCAACTCATACTGGCCCTGAGTCCATTGGGAGGCTGCTTTCCCCACTCCCAGTTTCACCCTGTCCTTCCCTGGCTTGTGGCCTCTGCAGGAGTAGTAGGTCAGCTGCTGACAGGGGCAGCCCTTTTTTAAATATTTCAGCAATCTTTTAAAATTATTTTTATAGACTGTGTTTTGTTACATTGTGCACAAATGGGATACAACTTTTCATTTCTCTTGTTGTACACGAGGTAGATTCACACCAGTTGTGTAATCATACATGTACATAGGGTAATGATGTCTGTCTCATTCCACCATCTTTCCTTCTCCCACTCTCTGCCCTCTCCTCATTTCCCTCTACACAATCCAACACTTCTTTATGCTCCCCTTACCTCCCCATTCCCATTATGTTTCAGCATCTACTTATAAGAGAAAATATTTGCCCTTTGGTTTTAGGGATTTGTCCTATTTTACTTACCATGGTATTCTCCAACTGCATCCATTTACCTGCACATGCCATAACTTTATTCTTCTTTATGGTTGAGTAATATTCTATTGTGTATATACACCACAGTTTCTTTATCCATTCACCTGTTGAAGGCATTTAGGTTGGTTACACAGTCTAGCTGTTGTGAATTGAGCTGACAGAAACATTGATGGGGCAGTGTCACTGTAGTATGCTGATTTTAAATCCTTTGGGTATAGGCCAAGGAGTGGAATAGCTGGTTCAAATGGTGTTTCCATTCCAAATTTTCTTAGGAATCTCCTTATTACTTTCCAATGTGGTTGCACAAATCTAAAGTCTCACCAGCAATGTATGAGAGTACTTTTCTCCCCACATCCTTGCCAGCATTTATTGTTGCTTGTATTCTTAATAATCACCATTCTGAGTGGAGTGAGATGAAATCTCAGTGTAGTTTTGATTTGCATTTCTCTAGGTACTCGAGATGAACTTTTTTTATGTATTTATTGATCACTTGTATATCTTCTTCTGTGAAGTGTCTGCTCATTTCCATAGCACATTTACTGACTTTTTTGTATTTTTGTATGATAAAGACCTTTGAAAAAACTTTACATCAAAAATATAAAGAAGTCAGTCAAAAATAGTCTAAGGAACTGGTGCAGCTTCCCCAGCCCCATTTCTCCTGGGCTGTGGTGGAAGGTATTAGTGAAGGTGGGGGTGGTGCCTAGCAAATCCTGACCCTCAAAGGGCATCCCTGTGGTGGGACCAAGTGTGGAGGGCACAGGTGTCAGAGGAAGCCTGAGGAGTGGGTCCCGTGGTCTTCTGCCATGCTCAGCCACAGTAACGCATTTTAAGGATAAACATGTCCTTGGTCCTTGATCTCTGCCCCCGCAACCCACACGGGATGTGGTTGGAGAGGGTGGGTCATTTCCCAAGGTTGCTGCACCTGGCAGTTGGCCCAGTTCCCCTGCGGAGGCTGTAGTGGGGGATGGGGTGAGCAACTGCCCAGTGGGCTCATGGCCAGTGAGAAGTGCTGCAGGTGTGAGTAGCATAAAGTCCTTGGCCACTGTCTGGGCACCTCCACTTCCCATGTCCTGCTTCCTGGGCAGGCAGACTCCACCAGAAGCAAGGGCACAGGCCTGGAGCAGCTACCAGGAAGGCCTTCCCAGCTACTTACTGGTCACCATCTCACTCTGATGCCCACTGCCCCCTCCCTCACTGTTGCTGCCAGTCAGGGGCTCATAGCTACAGCCACCAGACTCCCACATGAGGTGGGTTCTGCCCTCACCACCACTACAGCTGGACTCCTGTCACACAGCAGGATGGAGATACTCAGGACTGGATGCCTCCATTGCTGCCAACCACCCTCTGGACTCATCTGGTGACCCCACCACTGCCCAGTACCAGACACACAGACTGTGACTGGACACTGATGGTTTCTCTCCCCAGGGACTGTTTCTGGACCTTGGAAGCCATGGGTACAGATGAGTACATGTTTTTACATCCTGGACTCTGCAGATCCCTGGTGATGTCACAGAAAGGTGGGCTGACAGCACAATGATGTCGTGGTGCCCACGGCAACCAGAGAGTCTTCCAGTTCTGGCCATTTCTGACAAAAATTCAAGGCCAGCATTGGCTCAGTTCTGAGGTTACAAGGGAAGACCGAGGTAGCCAGCCCCAGGGGCCTGTTGTTTTGAAGAAACGTGATCCCAACTTCTTCACCCACCGGAAGGTGAGCGAGGGTGTGATGGGGGAGAGGCCCATCTGTCCTATGAGAGGCACAGACCCTTCCTGGGCAAGGGACCCACTGAAGCCTGTCAGCCCGTACGTCACTCCAGGTCCAATAGGTGATGCAGTCCTCATTCAGCCGCCCCAGGCACTCTGATTGCCTGGTGACACTTATTCTGCTGCAGACTGTTGGCCCCCATCAGGTCTAGTGGCCAGGGAAGCCAAAAAGCCTGTCCCATTGCTCCAGGATCAACTAACATGGCACTGGACCCAGCAGCATTGACCCAATCAGCTCCTACATGGAGCTGTTCGCCCACTGTATTGCTCAGTCAAGGAACTGACCTAGGGCCCTCACTGCCACATGGAGTGATGACTGCTGACCGCTTTGGAAATAGGGTTGTGTGCATCCAGTGCACCTCGGTAGGGTAGGTGATAATTGAGTTGGAAAACACACAATGTCTGGTGGGGTGCTCTTCCTTTCCCACAATGCCCTGACAGGTGACATCTGGAACTGAGATTTTGGTCTTCTAGGTGGAGGTGGGGGGCTGCAGGTGGGTGCCCTAGTGAGGAGGAAAGTGATCGAGTCATTTAGCATTTGTGATGGAGGCCAAGAGCCAGAGAGTCAGTCAGCATACTTTTTCTGTGCACACTCCACCTGCCAGGCCACACCACATTTGTTACTGCCCCACAATTAGACCACCCTCAGAAATTCTCCTGGCCTGAGTTTCCAAGGGGCCCTTCAACTTACCTTTAGATACACAAATATCTGGAAAATCTGCCTTGACATAAGGGTTCATCCTCTTGACCTGAGTGGGTTCTCTCAGACACAAGGCTTTCCTCTGTGGCAATGCCCAGGGTCTCTACAGCAGGGACTGTAGGATACAGACTACAGTTGAATGTCACATAACCTGGTCAAAGGTGCTCCAAGAAAGTGAATGTGATGGATGAAACAAGTGTCTGACAGTGATGTGAGGAGCAGTTTTCCAGTGCATAATATCATCTTGACACATGCATCATGCTGCAAGAGAGGAATTGTAGGAAATTTCAAAGCTGAGTATTGTAAAAGGCAAGAGCTATGGACGTTTCTGTAGGGCATGAACTGAGAAAGGTGTTGGAAATGAAAAGCAAAATTCAGTGAACAGACACTAAGAAAAAAGTTTTCATTGCCAAGTCCTGCTAAAAAATATCAGTAGATCCATCAGCTCTATAATAGCTTACCAAAACAGTAAGAAGAAATTGAGAGATTATTCAGGAAGCAAAGATAATCACTGACAATAAGTCAACTTGCAAAGACATAAATGCCTTTGTAAACTCCTGGCTTTCTCCGGTTGCTTGCAATGAACAGCAAATTCCACCTATGCTGATTTTTCTTGTTAGATACATGAACTACGAGGAAAGGCTTTCCTTCCACCATAGCACCAGTACCCTTCATCTCAATTTACACAAACTTAGAAGGAAAGTCAGCCCTCAATGATGAACCTTAAAATAAATAGTGCTCCTTGTCATCAGAGATTGAAACACAATAAATCTCTGCTTAAATGCAAAAATGTAGACCTTATATGTGTGAAAACTGAATTTAAAAAACCAGAATTTTTTAAAGCAATACTAAAGATGTTATGGGGATTATTAATCAAGAAAAACAAATTCCAAAACATTTCTAAAACAAAAAATTAATTTATTTCTTTACAATGTGTACAATGTGCACCTCAAAGAGTCACATGCCTAATATCTCTTATTTCCTTCTTTAAATGTAAACTTTTACTAATAGATGTTCTTGAATGATGCATAAACTTGCAAACTCAATTGAAAATTTACATAGAAACATGGAAACAAAAAGAATGCTGCTTCCTACACCCAATTCTATGAAGCATATCTGTAGAATATCCATCAAAATGCATTTCACTGTCATGTATGAATATTAGAATGAATAATAACAATAAAGTGAAAAAAAGCGAACAACTATAAAAATGCTTCATTAGTGTTGTGACTGGAACTACAACAAAACAGGAAAGCCAGTTTTAAAAAATTCACTGTGGGTCCTGAGCAAAGAAAAATAGAGTGAGAAAGCACAATGCAAAGAGGAGCTCTCTTTTGTCATCACCTCTAGGTTTTCCAGCTGACCTTGAGGTTGACATCCAACCCTCAAAAGCTTACCCTTCCCTTCATTTCCACAGACCTGAAAGTGTGCACCAGAGGGAGCCTGCTTCCCTAAGACTACTGCATTTGCCTTTTGAATTTCATGCACTTAACTCCTCCAGAGCATCCACTGATTTTCAAGCACTGGCTTGTTAACAACCTACATCAGCATTTTCTTTTTTTTCTTTCTTTTTTTTTTTTTTTTTTTTTTGCAGTTCTGGGGATTGAACCCAGGGCCTTGTGCTTGCAAGGCAAGCACTCTACCAACTGAGCTATCTCCCCAGTCCCTTACATCAGTATTTTCATGAGAACACATTTACCTATCATTTCCAGAGTGATCCCACCTCCAGGGATGGCTAATCAAAAAAGACAAGGTCACTGGGGAAGAACTGCTGGCTCCTACCCTGGCTGTGAACTCTAATTGGAATGAGCTTCCACTGAAAACTGCCACATGTCCCTCAACACAATGGGAAACACCAGTATTGACACTGATTTCAAGGAACATAATCAATGTCAACAGAGCCCAAGGAAAGTCCCACTGCTGGTAGTTGCTTCCTTTACCATTGTAGGAGGAAGTACAGAGAGTACTATTTACAGACACTGCGGGAAGCCATCTATGAAATGAGGAATGTTTGATCCATTAGACAGGGACAGTCCTGTTCTGGAATCTCCCAGGCAGAAATCCCCTGGTGTGAGAATGCCTATCCCTATCTGCCACCCTGTGCCAGCTCACAGCTCAAGTTCAAATGCATCCCAAGGACCAAATAACCTGTTTCCTGCAAGTCCCCTGCCACATGGAGAAGCAGTACTGAAAGAAGAAGTTCTCACATGGAAACCTTATACCTACTGGTCTCCCTTCATCTGTACCACAATAAATAAAGTAGTCACGGAGATCCAAGATGGCGGACTAGAGGGTGACTTCATCTCCCATCGCTCCAGAACTCAGGATTCAAGAAGGGGAGGTATTGAGATACTCGGACCAACATAGAGCCATGGGGTGAGTCTCTCCCATTGGATGAAGCTCAGCCCGGGTGGCAGGCCGGGACGGGGAGCAGCTTCTTGGAGCAGGGCAGGGCAGTGAGAGACTTCCCCAAGCAGACCTTCTCCCTCTGGCAGCAGGCATGATCCACAGTCAACTTCTAGAAGCAGGCCCGCCCAGTGAGAGCTTTTCTGCACAGAGCCAACCCCAAGCCCTGAACCCAGCAGTGGGCCCTGGTCTGTCAGCAGCTTCTCGGACCAGGGCAGGGCAGTGAGAGACTTCCCCAAGCAGCCCTGCTCCCTCTGGTGGCAGGCGCGATCCACAACCAGCTTCTCAGAGCAAGCCCACCCAGTGGGAGCTTTTCCACACAGAACCAGCCCCGAGCCCTGGACCCAGTAGCAGGGTAGGGGCACCTTTCTTCAGAAGCACTGCATTATCAAGTTCCTCCAAGACTTCAGGCTACTGAAGGCAGGGAGGTGATACACTGGAAATCTACAGGGACACTATAAGTCAATAGAGGAAATCTGCAATATTTCAGAGTCCCACTGACATCTGAACAATATGAGAAAACAAGGGAAGAAAGTGTCCCAAACAAACCTAGATACTATATCAATAAAACCCAATGACAGCACAGCAGAAGAAATGTCAGAAAGGGAGTTCAGAATGTACATAATTAAAACAATCAGGGAAGCAAATGAGGACATGAAAGAGCAAATGCAGGTATTGAAGGAAAGATGAAAGAGCAAATGCAGGCATTAAATGATCACACCAATCAACAGTTAAAAGAGCAAATACAGGAAGCAAAAGATCATTTCAATAAAGAGTTAGAAATACTTAAAAAAAAACAAACAGAAATCCTTGAAATGAAGGAAACAATAAACCAAGTTACAAACTCCATAGAAACCATAACCAATAGGATAGAACACCTGGAAGACAGAACCTCAGATATTAAAGACAAAATATTGAATCTTGAAAACAAAGTTGACCAGAGAAGATGGTAAGAAATCATGAACAGAATCTACAAGAATTATGGGATATCATGAAAAGGCCAATTTTAAGAATTATTGGGATTGAGGAAGGCTTAGAGAAAAAAACCAAAGGAATGAACAATCTATTCAATGAAATATTATCAGAAAATTTTCCAAATCTGAAGAATGAAAAGGAAAACCAGGTACAAGAGGTTTATGGGACTCCAAATATACAAAATTACAATAGAACCACACCAAGGAACATTATAATGAAGATACCTAACATACAAAATAAAGACAGAATTTTAAAGACTGCAAGAGAAAAAAATCAAATTACATTCAGGGGAAAACCAATACGGATACCAGCAGATTTTACAACCAAGACCCTAAAAGCTAGAAGGGCCTGGAACAACATTTTTCAAGCTCTGAAAGAAAACAGATGCCAACCAAGAATCTTATACCCAGCAAAACTTACCTTCAGATTTGACAATGAAATAAAATCCTTCCATGATAAACAAAAGCTAAAAGAATTTACAAAAAAAAAAAAAGCTGGTGCTACAGAACATTCTCAGCAAAATATTCCATGAGAAAGAGATGAGAAACAATGATGTAAATCAGCAAAGGGAGGAACTACCCTAAAGGAACAGCCAAATAAAGGAAAAACCAAGTTATTTCAAAAAAAAATGAGCCAAGTGACCAGGAATACAAATCATATCTCAATAATAACCCTGAATGTTAATGGCCTGAACACATCAATCAAAAGACATAGACTGGAAAATTGGATTAAAAAGAAAGATCCAACAATTTGCTGCCTGCAAGAGACTCATCTCATAGAAAGAGATACCCACAGATTAAAGGTGAAAGAAAGGGAAAAACATACCATGCACACGGACACAGCAAAAAAGTTGGAGTATCCATCTTCATTTCAGATAATGTGAACTTCAAGCCAAAACTAGTCAGAAGGGATAAAGAAGGACATTACATGCTGCTTAAGGGAAGCATAAATCAGCAAGATATAACAATCATAAATATCTATGCCCCGAACATTGGCTCATCCACGTACATCAAACAAATCCTTCTCAATTACGGAAATCAAATAGACCACAACACAATAATACTAGGTGACTTTAACACACCTTTCTCACCACCTGATAGATCTTCCAAACAAAAATTGAATAAAGAAACCATAGAACTCAATAACACAATCAACAATTTAGATTTAACGTACATATATAGAATATACCATCCAACAAAGAACGGATACACTTTCTTCTCAGCAGCACATGGATCCTTCTCTAAAATAGACCATATTTTATGCCACAAAGCTACTGTTAGCAAATACAAGAAGATAGAGACACTACCTTGTATTCTATCAGATCATAGTGGATTGAAATTAGAAATCAATGACAGAATAAAAAACAGAAACATCTCCAATACCTGGAGATTAAATAATACACTATTATATGATGAATGGATAACAGAAGACATCAGGAGGGAAATAAAAAAATTCTTAGAAGTAAACGAGAACAAAGACAAATCATATCAAAATCTCTGGGACACTATGAAAGCAGTACTTATTTATTTATTTAAAGATTTATTTCATGGGGCATATTCAACAAAAAAAGTAAAAGTCAACAAATAAACGACTTAACACTATGGCTCTAAACCCTAGAAAAAGAAGAACAGAGCCACACCAAAAGTAGACAGGAAATATTTAAAATCAGAGCTGAAATCAACGAAATTCAAACAAAAGAAACAATCAGAAAAATTAACAAAATAAACAGTTGGTTCTTTGAAAAAATAAACAAAATTGATGAACCCTTAGCCACACTAACAAAGAGAAAGAGAGAGAAAACTCAAAGTACTAAAATTCGGAATGAACAAGGAAACATCACAAGAGACATGAGTGAAATACAAAACATAATTAGAAGCTATTTTGAAAATCTATACTCCAACAAAACAGAAAACCTCGAAGACATCAACAGGTTTCTAGAGACATATGAATTACCTAAACTGAACGAGGAGGACATACACAACTTAAATAAATCAATTTCAAGCAATGAAATAGAAGAGGTCATCAAAAACCTACCAACAAGGAAAAGTCTGGGACCAGATGGGTTCTCAGCCAAGTTCTACAAAACCTTTAAAGAAGAGCTCATTCCAATCCTCCTCAAAGTATTCCATGAAATAGAAGAGGAGGGAACCCTCCCAAACTCGTTCTATGAAGCCAATATCACCCTGATACCTAAACCAGACAGAGACACATCGAGGAAAGAAAATTTCAGGCCAATATGCTTAATGAACATTGATGCAAAAATTCTCAACAAAATCTTAGTAAATCGCATACAAAAATATATTAAAAAGATGGTGCACCATGATCAAGTGGGTTTTATCCCAGGGGTGCAAGGTTGGTTCAACATCAGGAAATCAATAAATGTCATTCACCATATCAACAGACTTAAAGTGAAGAATCACATGATTATTTCAATAGATGCAGAAAAAGTATTTGATAAAATACAGCACCCCTTCATGCTCAAAACACTGGAAAAAATAGGGATAGTGGGAACTTTCCTTAACATTGTAAAGGCCATCTGTGCTAAGCCCATGGGCAATATCATTCTAAATGGTGAAAAATTGAAAGCATTCCCCCTAAAAACTGGGACAAGGCAGGGATGCCCTCTTTCACCACTTCTATTCAACATTGTCCTTGAAACTCTAGCCAGAGCAATTAGACAGACCAAAGAAATTAAAGGAATACGAATTGGAAAAGAAGAACTCAAACTATCCCTATTTGCTGATGACATGATTATACATTTAGAGGAACCAGGAAATTCCACCAGAAAACTCTTAGAACTCATAAGTGAATTCAGTAAAGTAGCAGGTTACAAGATCAATGCTCATAAATCTAATGCATTTTTATACATAAGTGATGAATCTTCAGAAAGAGAATTTAGGAAAACTACCACATTCACAATAGCGTAAAAAAAAATTAAAAACTTGGGAATAATCTAACAAAAGAGGTGAAAGACGTCTACAATGAGAACTACAGAACACTAAAGAAAGAAATTAAAGAAAATCTTAGAAGATGGAAAGATCTCCCATGTTCTTGGATAGGCAGAATTAATATTGTCAAAATGGCCATACTACCAAAAGTGTTTTACAGATTCAATGCAATTCCAATTAAATGACGTACCTTATAGAAATAGAGCAAGCAATCATGAAATTCATCTGGAAGAATAAGAAACCCAGAATAGCTAAAGCGATCCTTAGGAGAAAGATCAAAGCAGATCTTCAAATCTACTACAAAGCAATAGTAACAAAAACGGCATGGTATTAGTACCAAAACAGACAGGTAGATCAATGGTACGGAATAGAGGACACAGACACAAAACCAAATAAATACAATTTCTCATACTAGACAAAGGTGCCAAAAATATGCAATGGAGAAAAGATAGCCTCTTCAACAAATGGTGCTGGGAAAACTGGAAATCCATATGCAACAGAATAAAACTAAACCCCTATCTCTCACCCTGCACAAAAATCAACTCACAATGGCTCGAGGACCTTGGAAACAGACCAGAGACCCTTCATCTTATAGAATAAAAAGTAGGTCCAAATCTTCAACTTGTTGGCTTAGGACCAGACTTCCTTATCAGGACTCCCATAGCACAAGAAATAAAAGCAAGAATCAAAAACTGGGATAGATTCAAACTAAATAGCTTTCTCTTAGCAAAGGAAACTATCAGCAATGTGAAGAGAGAGCCTACAGAGTGGGAGAATATCTTTGCCACTGATACTTCAGATAGAGCGCTAATTTCCAAAATATATAAAGAACTCAAAAAACTCTACATGAAGAATACAAATAACCCAATCAACAAATGGACTAAGGAAATGAACAGATGCTTCACAGAAGAAGATCTACAAGCAATCAAAAAACATATGAAAAATGTTCACCATCTTTAGTAATAAGAGAAATGCAAATCAAAACTACACCAAGATTCCATCTCACCCCAATTAGAATGGTGATTATCAAGAACACAAGCAACAATAGGTGTTGAGGATGTGGGGGAAAAGGTACACTCATACATTGCTGGTGGGGTTGAAAATTAGTGCAGACACTCTGGAAAGCAGTGTTGAGATTCCTCAGAAAGCTTGGAATGGAACCACCATTTGACCCAGCTATCCCACTCCTTGGCCTATACCCAAAGGACCAAGGAACTTAAAATCAACATACTACAGAAATACAGCCACATCAATGTTCATAGCTGCTCAATTCACAATAGCCAGATTGTGGAACCAACCTAGATGTCCCTAGATGTCCTTCAATTGATGAATGGATAAAGAAACTGTGGTATATATATACAATGGAATATTACTCAGCCATTAAGAATGATAAAATTATGGCATTCGCAGGCAAATGAATGAAATTGGAGAATATCATGCTAAGTGAGATAAGCCAATCTCAAAAAACCAAAGGACGAATGATCTCACTGATAAGCGGATGATGACACATAATGGGGGGTGGGAGGGGTTAGTGTTAGGGTTAGAAAGGGCAATAATGGAGGAAGGAAGGACTGTATAGAGGGAAAAGAGGGGTGGGAGGGGTGGGGGGAGTGAAAAAATAACAATGAATCAAACAACATTACCCTATGTAAATGTATGTACACCTGGTACGCCTTTACTCCATGTACAAATAGAGAAACAACATGTATCCCATTTGTTTTCAATTAAAAAAATTTCATAAAGAATAAGACAAAAAAAGGTAAATAAATAAATGAATGAAGTAGTCACTGACTATATTTATTGACTATATATATTTAAACCAGGCACTTCTAGACAGCTCAATCACACCCTTGCTTTAAAATTACTCCTGCCTTTCTTTCTTATTTTTTGATCTATTCCTTTCATAGCTTTTATTTCACATCCAGTCCATCCCACTGATTAGTACATATTTCCTCACCCACGTGGGTTGGTGAGCAAGATAATGATGCCTGGAACAGGGACCAAAAGAGAAGGTTACAGGTTGATGCTTGGTCTCCTCTCATGGAACAGAGAACACACACGAGGAGAACTTCATTGAGAGAGAGAGAAGAGAGGACAATATTTCACATTGACTGACCATAAAGACAGGGAGTTTCAACTCTAAAAGAGAGAAATCCATCTACCTTCTCTTAATATCATAATCAGAGTTGCATATGATAAAGAGAACACACGTTCTACAGTTCTGACGAGTGGTACCAGAGTTGGTGAATTTAAATTGAGCACACATGATTGGCAAATCTGCTGGCCTCCCAAGGCTGCTTCTTCTGCCATTCTACATGAGAATGGTGCAACCCAGCCTAACAGTGAAGCTTGACCTAACTGAGTTAGATGCGTGAGTTTAGGATGCTGCAAAAGAAACAGGGTTCAACCCTTGCCATGGCAGACAGGAAATCTCAGCCACTGGAAATGCAGAGTGACCTTCTAATCAGGATCCTGTATTAGTCAATAAAAAAGAAAACACGACAGTAGGAAGAGATGTACAAATGAGTAAATGTCTGACAGGTAACAGACAACCTGAAATAGGGAGTTGTGTTCTTTTAGAAAGCTGAATTTTCTTGAAACAGGACAAATAAAATGCAGTGCTCTAAATATGAATAATCATGAAATAAAACGAGCAGTCTTAGCACTTACACTATGAGCATAAGAGACTCCACTGCTTCTATTTAACAGCCTTAGTCAAAACATGCCTACTCCCTTTCCCAGCTTTAAGGACTATCTCCTCTAAGTAACACTAGTGCAGCAGAACCTTAAATAATTTATTTTTAAAATTACAACCTACAGATAAATCAACACCTTGAAAAGTCATCAAAACAATGGCAACCATTCTTCTATGTACTTCTATTAGAATATGTTCCCTTGGCTGGAAGGATAATGTGGTGCTGTAGAACCTTCTCTCCAAAGCCACAACCCCTGTTACCCTCACCCCTCCTTCCCACACTCACATTTGTGTTTCCCCCAAAAAAGTGTGCAGTCATGGGAGCTTTCCTAGAAAATGGTATTGAAAAGCAGGCATGCTTTATAAGACACCTCTGAACACCAGAGGCAATGCACATGTATCATGTTCCTGAATTTTATTCAGGCCTCCACTAGGTCCAAAACGTGTGCTCTGAGTATTTAATTTAGAACATATTTAGATACTCTGTAATATAATGGTAGAGACGATCTTGCTTTCCCCAGAGGATCAAAAGGGAAAGAGATGCAAGCTAGAGCCCCAGTTTGTCCACCTTCCAGCCCTCTTCCTGGCTTAGTACTTTCACAAAAACTAATTATTGATGGCTCAGCACAGCTACAGGGGCTGCTCTGAAAATTCTGTGACCCTGGTCACAGTCCACTAGCAAGTGCCATGCTCTGTAAAATCAGCCCAAGATCTCTTAGGATTAATTACTTTTAAGCACAAGATTTTTAACTTTTTTTTAATGTAAAGATACTGTCTTGCTGAGTTGCTTTTGGCCTTGCTAAGTTGCTAAGGCTGGCTTTGAACTCGAAATCCTCCTGCTTCAGCCTCCTGAGTCACTGGGATTACTGGTGTGCACCAATACACCGGAAAGATCTTTAGTCTTACGAATGGGTAAGAGTATAATCTCTGAAGTCACCACCTGGGTTCAAAGATTGATTCAATTTGCTGGCATTGTGACATTGTTCAAGCAACATGATCTCTTTCACCTCTGTGACTTCATTTGTTAAATTTAGGTTTATAGAAAAAAATCTGTACATAAGCATTTGTAGAAATTTATTTGTAATAGTCCCAAGTTGGAAATATTCAGCAGTCCTTCAACTGGTGAGTGGACAGACTGCAGACTGTGGTATATCTATACAGTGAAATACTACTCAAGCAGTAAGAGGAATGAGCTGTTGACAACTGCAACCACTTGGATGGATCTGAAGGGTATTTTGCTGAGTGATGAAGTCTGATCTTCAAGACTACAAAGTAGATGATTCCATTTCTACAACTTTCTTAAAGTGACCAAATTATGGTGACAGGGATTAGATAACTGCTTCTCAGGTATTAGAGTTGAAAGGAGATAAATTCATTATGTAGTAACCCAAGGGAATTTCATTGTGGAGATAGAAAAATTCTATAATCTGTTATAGTGACATTTGTTCTTATCTAAACATGAGGTAAAATGTCATAGAACTATTTTTTATGAAAGAGTGCATATACATATTTTAAAAATCCGCAAGGTGTGTGGCATTTTACCAAATTATGTGTCCCAAAATTGACAATGTGCTATGGCCATCTTGTGTGGACATTGGGAGTGAGGTGTGTGAGGACTCTTTGCTCTTATTTCAACTTCTTGTGACTCTCCAACTATTTCTAACTACCAAGTTATTTTAAAATATAGATAGTCACAGCCCTTGACTCATCATACAGTTAACATGAGGTCATTTGCAACACGGAGCCTGCACCCTGGTTAACTGTAAGCTGACGTTATTGTTCACCTTTCAAGAAGGGACAGGGTTAGGACACAATTTGAGGAATATTGATGGAACTGACACAATTTCCTGATGGAAACTCTTAAGGCTGAGAGGAAATCGGGGCTTCCAGAGCCAGACTGGCATCCCTTAATAACTCCTCCCTCTGCATCCCGGGGGCAGTTTGTGTTTGAGCAGCCCATGTTCCCTACATGTAACCAAGGACCACAGAAACTCAGAGGAGCCTCAACTTTAAACCATAAAGAAACAACAAGGCACAGTTAATAGTTCATAATTTGTTATTTCTGTATTCTGTCCCAAAGGTTTCCTCCTATGTTATTACCTAGGAAGAAACCTAAAATTCTACATACAATGTGTATTTCATAGAAACAAAGAAACAAACTCTTTTTTTCCTGTACTTCCCTGTGTTTTAAGGCAGTGGGTCTTCCTAGCTTAGAATGAGATTCCTATCACAGAGGAGAGAGGCTTCCCCTCACTGAATTTACCTCCATGATAATGACAGGTGCACAAGGATGACTGCCTAATTTGAGGGACAAAATGAACACATTGGACCTCTTATTAAATATCTTAGGAAATTGAAGTCTAAAACAGATGATTATCCAAAGGCGGGTATTTCTGAGTAAGATACTGTGTGATGGCAGGGGTCACACACCTGCAGAGCCAGATCAGCACAGAGAGGGTGATCTGAGGACTAGAAGACCAGGTCTCTGAGCAGACTCCTGCCTTTGCCTGATCTCTACAGACAATGCAGTTTGCGGGACGATGAGGAGAAAGTGTGGGGTACCTTCTGAAGGACAAGGTGGGGTGGCCAAGGACAGATTCCTCCTTAGTGGTTTTCTTGGTCCTGAGGTGCCTGGTTGTTACTGGAGGGCCCAAGGATCACAGAAGACACAATGCACATGAGATATTGGGAGGAAGAAAGGATCAGATATGCAAGAGATTGCTGGTATTGAAGAAGGGTGTACACAAGCAAGGATTGGGCGTAGGGAATTACTTCAATTGTGTTTTTTTATTCAATCAAGTATTTAAGTGTGTGTGTGTTTGTGCATGTGTGTATATGTTACACACACACGTACACACACACAGACACACGTGTATATTTATAGGGTGTGTACCCAGTGTTGAACTCAGAGGAACTCGACCACTGACCCACATCCCCAGCTCGGTTTTGTATTTAATCTAGAGACAGGATCTCACTGAGTTGCTTAGCACCTCACTTTTGCTGAGACTGGCTTTGAACTTGCAATCCTCCTGCCTCAGCCTCCTGAGATGCTGGGAGTTTAGGTGTGTGCCACCATGTCTTTTTTATTTTATTTTTTTACTGAAGTATAATGTAACAAATTTAGATAAATATTTTTTTCTGTGAATCTGCTCCACCATTTCTTCCCCTTGGTAAATGTCAAAAATGTCAATTAGTGCCCACCTCACTGATTAAGATTGAAACAGGGACTCATCTTCCGCACACGGCTCCCTGGCATCTAATCACTTCTGCTGTCAGCATCCCTCTGAGCCTCCTCATCTTTCTGAGCCTCCTCAGACAATTTCCACTCGTGTCGTCATTATTCCTGGCCAGTGCTGACAGCAGCCTCTTCAATCACTGCCTTTTAAATCATGCAGCTCTTAGTTGAGTCCTCTGTCTGCCAGGTGTTAGCTGGGTGATTTCTCTAAATCTCAGTTTCCTCTTCTATAAAATTATAATGATGGTACTTATCTGAAAGCATTGTTTTCAGAACTGGAAATGTAGAAGGGCTTTAGCATCATAAGTTATAAAAAGGTTTAAAGAAGAATGGAGGACTGTGACCCAGAGTCAGACCCGAGTACAATCATTTCAAGTTGACCTCTTGTTGTTCCAGGTGCTGAAATCACAAGCTACTACTCTATCTCAACATTATTCATATGTGAACAGTTAATACAGGTATATTAACAAATGGGAAATTAGTTATTTCTAAATAGAATTGGAAACAAAATAAATTTAAATCAATAAATCAAATACTGTAACCTCTACAGGCTAAAATCCCACATGGTTGGGATAGTGCAAAAGAAAGTCAACAACAAGTGCCAAAGCACAAGACTTCCAGTGCCGTCTGAGAGGGAGGTGTGAAATAGGAGAAGAGCATGAATTCTTGAACAGGAATACCAGCGTATGCACAACTAGGTCAGACTCTTCTGTGAAGGAGGAAACCCTTGGTCTTATGTGCTGTGGAAAATTCATCCCCACATGCAACTCCCATCCTGGCCCGGCCACACCTCTGCCTTTGGTCACCTGGGCTCTGTCCTGCTCCCTGGCATAGCACAGCCCATTGTTTACCAAGGTGGCTTCTGGAATCCTGTCCCTCTCACTCCATGGGAATTTTCTGGGATAAGCCACGGGAGAGTATTGATCAGTGTACTCCCAAATTTGGTGACTGTGTTTTTGTGGAGTCCTCTCCTTAGAGGTGTAGTGAGGTGTAGGTACACCCCACTTTTTCTATTGTGGACTTCACACATGACTTTGAAAAGGTGAGTCCAATTTCTTTGTCGAAGTTTCCCTGATTTTGAATAGAAAAATGACTCCATTTCCAATTGTCAGAATTAGGCACTAAAACATTGATATTTGGGCTGGAGTTGCAAACAGTTAAGTAATAAACCCTGGGGAGTAAGTCTCAGACGTTGAATATATAAAGACTTTCAGGAATAGTCTCACATGTACTGACTAGTGCAGAATAAATGTTGATGGACCAAGGTCTGGAGTGGGTCAGGATGCATTTGAATTCTGGCTTTTTATATGTTCATGGAGACTGGAATAGACTTTTAACCTCTCAGAGTCTCTCATTACCCATCTGTAAGAAGGGACTGATGCTACGTACTTCCCAAGATTATGATGAGAGTTAAATGAAGTCATAGATTGTGTACTTGGTGCACAGTGAGTGATCACTAAGTCAGAGAGGGCCGGCCTTTCTGTTTTTGCTTTCCTTTTGGACACCCAGAAGTATCTCCATGCCTGTCCCAGAGTTGGCACTTCGAAGAGATCTCTGTAAGTGATAATTTATGGTGTTATTGTCGTAGACATAAATGTGATAATGCAATATCAGTTACTGTCAATAAAATTTCTGTTTTTTGTATGATTTTAAAAACTACATTTCCCATGTTTGCAAGTAGGAATAGCCGTGATTATGTTCTGGCCAATAAGACATAGGTGAATTCCATGTCTCCTTGGTATTTAGCTCATCGGTTAACATTTTATTAAAAAAATGTGTAATTGTCACATTATAATTATTCATGTCAGGTTCATTGTGATACATTCATTGTATGTCCAAAACATAACTTGGTCAATTTAATTTCCCAGCACTTTCAATTTAGTTCTCCTCCTCCTTCCCCCACCCCCCTTTTCTACTCTACTTTTCTCCCTTCTGTTTTTGTGAAATCCTTTATTGTTTTTCATTTTTTCGGATCTCAGTCTTCCATCTATGAGAGCGAGCATTTGATTGTTGTCTTTTTGTTTCTGGCTTATTCACTCACCTGGTATTCTCCAGCTCCATTGTTTTCCTGCAGATGACATAATCTTGTTCTCCTTTATGGCTGTGTGAAATTTCATTGAGCACACATACCATATTTCCTCATCTCTTCACCTGTTGATGAACACTTATGTTGATTTCCTATCTAGGCTATTGTCAAGTACAGTGCTATAAAACTGTTATGTATGCATTGCTGTAATGTGCTGACTCGATCTTTTGATCCGTCAAGTCTTCTCTATGTTCTTGGCAGTAAAATGTCAAAAAATACTACCCAAAGAACACTAATTTTAGTAGGAAATGTGTACTCAGCAGACTGAGCACTTGGATTGAGCAGTGGCCTCTGCACTTCAGGCCTCTAGTCCACTGGAGGAGGCACAAAACCCTCGTGGCTTTTTGCTGTTCTGACAGTAGACAGTGCTAATGAATCCTGGCCCCCTGACTGCTGAGGGCTGACCAGCACTGCTGCCCACCCGCATTGCTACATCAGGTAAAGTGTGTGTGCACTGAACACAAGGTCAGGGAAATCATGCCGTTAAGAAGTCTTTTAGGCCCAGAAGAGTACGGTTCGTGCTGTGTCGGTCAGTCTCACAGTTTGTCAGGTTTTTTATTTTCTTTTTGATTTAGCTCTATGCTTTGAATGTGTGAGTTGCTTACGTGGTTCCAATCTGATCCATATTAAAAGTCCACTGAAATCTCATCTATAGCCCTGTCCACTCTAATCTCCTCCCACTTCCCCTGTATCTGTTTTAATTTGTTTCAATACCTTTTTACTCTTTCTTGTTCAGATAGGTGGCAAGAATGATACATCCCTTTTTTGCTACCCAAAATGTGGTTCTGTTGTATGTCTTATCTACCCCTTGCTTTTTTATTCAATAAAACAACTTGGAAATCACTCCATATGTGCAACGGTCTTTATTTTCTATGATGTGTATAGACCACAGTTTATTGGAACTCATTTACATGACAGTCATTAGGGCTATTTCTGATCTTCATTTTTTAACAGCAATGTTGTAGTAAATATATCTGAGCCTTGAGTTTATAATCTTGCACAGGCATCTTCAGGTTCCATTTCTATAAGAAATATTGCTTGAACATTGGTTAAATATGTCTTTGATTCTAAATGAAAATCCAAATTTCCTGGGGTGTTGCACCATTTTTCTGTTTCCCAGCAGGCATAAGAGCTTATGCTTCTCTGCAGAATCCCTATAGACAGTGCTGAAATTTTGGAATTTCTGTGTACCATCAGAGTGGACAGTGTAGTTTGTCTGTCCTTTGATGAGGGAATTTGTTTGCTTTCCCTGTATGTTTTTCAATTTCCATATGGTTGACACTATGCCATGGTTACAGAAGGAAAGAGCAGTGCCCTCTCCTTAATGAACCTGTGGTCTGGTTAGAGAGAGATGGTGAAAAAAATTATTTCTTTCCAATGTGATGGTCACCAAGAGCACACTGACTTTTGGTAGTGTATGTCTTTCAATGAATTGGTTTATTGAATCTAAGTACTCAAATTTATTTGCTGAGAGTTGTCCACAGTATTTTTTTAATTAATTTTCTGTTTACGTATTAGTAGTAATAACATCTCTCATTTTTCGGTTAGAGGTTTAGCAATTTATTGACCTTTAGAAAGAACCAGAGGCCATGAGGCCTAGAAGAAATGCATCCTAGAGTACACCAAATATAAAAAATTATTGCCTTATGAGGTAACTCATTGGTACAATCATGCAGGATTGAGTGAAAACTATAAGACCATGTGAGGAAACGTTGGGGTTTTCAGTAGAATAGAATGAGAAGTGAACACTCAAGGACATTTAAAAGAACCAAAGAAAAACAAAGCATCACAGACTCTGAAGTGGGGATTTAGGTTTGAACTTTGCCAAGCAGGAGGTTCTACAGCTGAAAGCGAAGGACTGGAAGACACTATGCAGGCAAGTGGTACAAGTGGAGCAGCCCCTCAAAAACCTGTGCAGGTAGATTAGTGATTTACATTTGATGTCATTCCAAAAATATTGAGAAACAGAAATAATTGTAGCTGTGTACCCTATAGTTATCAGCATCCCTACATGAATTAGAGTCAAGAGAATGATGAAGTTGGTGGTTTGAACCTGTGCTAGAGAAGGAATGTGAAGACGTGGATGAGAAGAAGGATGGTGTTGGTTGAAATCCCAAGGCCAATTTCAGAGAAATATGCATCTTAGGTTAATAAAATCATATACCTGGTTAGTCTTTTTAACATTTTGGACAAGGAATAACATCGTACTTCTCTTAGGAGAAAATGAAGAGAAAGACTTTATTTCAAATAGTACCACCTTTATGAATCTAAGCCTATACAATTACCTCCAGGAAAATGTACACACACTTTTCCCACTTCAGTACTCAAGTCTCTTTGACACCATCCATGTGCATTTTCCTATTGTTAGAAAATCATGTCTGGATTGTGTAATAATTGTGGGATTCCCACTGTACATCAGTTTTCCTATCCATTCAGAACCACTATATATTATTGAAAATGGTTCTTGATCATAATCTCATAGTGAGATTTTCTGGGGTAACATCTTACTTGATTCTTTCTCATCTTGATTAAGTACCAGGTAAATATTGAAAACTCTACAATTTTTGGTGTATTCAAATTGGAACAGTGCATTACGGGAGCAAATTCCAACCCTCTCAAGAAATGAATCTCAATGGAGCACGTGTACACATTGGTATATTATTTCAGTGCTGTCTTTATTCTGATTTACTCCTGGACCTAATATTATGAATACATCAATGAGCAAACTGTGAAAAGCATTCACTCTGAGACACATTGTTTGAATTTCATCTGTGATCTTCCACTGAGTTCAAGTGTGATGTTGAGGAGTCTATGATGCTAAACTTGAATCATCTCATTTGTGAAATGTGGACTGTCATATTACCTATATTCTGTAAATATAATGTGTGAAAGACGATGAATTACATCATATGAAATATTTCTGACAAATCTTGACCTCTATAGGAATTTTTTCCATTATGTTTTAATTTTGCAGTTCTTCATCCATGTGACTTGGGAGATTTATTTCAGTACTTTTAATAATGACTACCTCTGTTCTTGGCTAGCTCCCCCTCTTATTGTGAATTAACATGCACATATCAGAGAAATATGGTTTGACCTTTGGTTTTTTGTATTTGGTTTATTTTGTTTACCACCATATTCTCCAACTCCATTCATTTACCAGGAAATGACATAATTTAATTCTTCTTCAAAACTGGGCAACATTCCCTCATATGTACAGTCACAAAACATATTTTCTTTATCCATTCATCTGGTGAAGTACACCTAGTTTGGTTCCATAGTTTTAGCTATTGTGAGCTGAGCTTCTATAAACATTGATGGGGCTGCATCACTGTATTGTGCTGATTTTCAGTTGTTTGGGTATAAATGCAGGAGTGGGAAAGCTGGGTCAAATGGTGGTTATATTGCAAGTTTTCCCAGAATCTGCGTTAGGTAGAGGGGAATGACAGGAGGGGAAGAGGTCTGGGGGTAGGAAGGATAGTATAGTCAAACAGATATTATTACCTCATGTACAGGTATGAGTGAATGACCAATGTGATCTTACAATATGTGCAAACAGAAAAATGAGAAATTATATGCCATTTACGTATGATTTATCAAAATGTATATATCATTCTACTGTCATGCATAACTAATTAGAACAAAGAAAAAATTAAAACTAATAATGACTACCTTTTTTATTGTCCCCCCAACTCTCCGTAATGTTAGAACATTTAACAATATATGTGAAAAGCTTTGGTGGTATTTTAGCACTGTCTTCTAATCCTGAATTTTGCCATCCATCTTACACAACTGTTGTTACATTGACCAAAATATCTATTCTAAATGAGCCAAGTTCAGTTATCAGTTATTAGTGGGATCATTTTTAAATTGTTTCCTCCTCATTCATCTGGTGTCAGGGTGGTAATTAAAGTGACTATTCAGATATATTAGGTCATTCCATCTTAAGGTTTTAATTAGTGAAAACATTTGACTCAGGCCTGAAAGATGGACCTCTAAAAGAGTCCCATATTTCATCTCCAGCAAGTAAGCAATGTACTTCCCCAGTTCAGAGGCCAAAGCATTAAATTCATACAAGAAATTTTATGTTTATCTACCAATAGAATATTTCCTGTACAATACTTGTTTTCACTTTAATTCAAGTGTCCAAAGCAGTCAGTATGTATTTAAAATCATTCCAGCCATATATTTAAAAATAGCAGTCATCAGAAAATTGTGTGTGTGAAACTAAATCATTTCATGACTTTTTAGAAAATGCTAACCAATAAGGCAAGATACTAAGAGAAACCAGATAGGTTAAATATTGCTAAACATGAGACCACATTTAAAAATATGAAGTGATGTAGATAATTGGTTAAAATACCATACTGTTGATTTTTGTTTAATTTGTAATTGGAACCTATTATATGTACTTGGATATGGGACTCAGCATTTTAATTCTACATGTGTATACAGTGTGTAGCAATCAATTCAGGTCAATTTCCATGTTCTTAAATGTTGTAATTTTTATGTTGGAAACCTGAAAACTCTTACCTGTTTGGTTTGAATTGTATAAGTATTTATTTTAGACTGAAACCACCCCATTGTGCTATAAAACCTGAGAAACTGTCCCCTCTTAACTCTTTTTGGCAATCACCCACCATCTACTCAATCACTTTTTAAAATTATTTATTAATTGTTTTTAGTTTTTACAGACTGCATTTTGATTCATTGTGCACAAATGGGGTACATCGTTTCATTTTTGTAGTTGTACATGATGTAAATTCATACAATTGATGTAATCATACATGTACATATGGTAATGATGTCTGTCTCATTCCACCATTGTTCATGCCCCCTCATTTTCTTCTACATAATCGAAAGTTCCTCCATTCTTTTCTCACTCCCCACCCCCCACTCTCATTATATATTATCCTCCAATTATCAGGGAAAACATTTGGATTTTGGTTTCTTGGGATTGGATTATTTCACTTAGCATGATATTCTGCAATTCCATCCATTTATTTGCAAATGCCACAATATTACTCTTCTTTATAGTGAATAATATTTCATTGTGTATATATGCCACATTTTCTTTATTCATTCATCTGTTGAAGGGCATCTAGGTTGGTTCCACAATCTAGCTATTGTAAATTGAGTTGCTATAAACATTGATGTGGCTGTGTTGCTGTAGATGCTAATTTTCAGTCTTTTCAGTACAAAGTGAGGAGTGGGATGATGAGGTCAAAATGTGGGTCCTTTCCAAATTTTCTGAGGGTTCTCCACACTGTTTTCCAGAGTGTCTGCACCAATTTGCAACTCCACCAGCAATGTAAAAGTGTCCTTTTTCCCCCACATTCATGCCAACATCTATTGTTGGTTTTGTTCTTGATAATAGCCATTCTAATTGGAGTAAGATGAAATATTAGAGTTATTTTAATTTGCTTTTCTCTAATTACTAGATATTTTGAACACTTTTTCTTATATTTATTAATCACCTATGTGACTTCTTCTATAAAGTGTCTGTCCAGTTCCTTGATGCATTTATTGGTTGGGTTCTTTGTATTTTAGGTGTAAAATTTTGTAGGTTTTGTATAATTTTGGAGATAAGTCCTCTATAGTAAGTGTGTGTGGAAACAGTTTTATCCCACTCTGTGTACACTCTTATCACAATATCAATTGTATCTTTTGCTGAGAAAAAGCTTTTTAGTTTGAGTCCCTTCCATTTATTGATTCTTGCTTTAAATTCTTGTGCTTTGGGAATCTTCTTAATGAAGTCTGACACTAAGACAACATATTGAAGATTTGGTCCTTTTTGTCTTCTATTTGGAGCAGGGTCTCTAGTCTAATTCCTGAGTCCTTAATCCATTTTGAGTTCAGTTTTGGACAGGGTAAGAGATAGAGGTTTAATTTCATTTTACTGCATATGGATTTCCAGTTTCCCAGCACCATTTGTTGAACAGGCTCTCTTGTCTCCATTGTATGTTTTGGGCTCCTTTGACTAGTAAGAGGTGACTGTATTTATTTGAGTTTGTCTCTGTGTCTTCTATTCTGCACCATTGTTCTTCCTGTCTATTTTGGTGCCAATACCATGCTGTTTTTGTTACTATTGCTTTGTAGTATTGTTTAAGTTCTGGTGTTGTGATACCTCCTGCTCCACTTTTCCTGCTCAGGATTGTTTTGGCTATTCAAGGTCTTTTATTCGTTCAGATGAAGTTCATGTTTGCTTTCTCTATATCTATGAGGAATGCCATTGGGATTTTAATTGAAATTGCATTGAATCTGTTTAGTGCCTTTGGTAGAATGGCCATTTTGACAATATTAATTCTGTCCATTCAAGAACAAGGGATATCTGTCCATTTTCTAAAGTTCTCTTCAATTTCTTTTGTTAGTGTTCTGTAGTTCTCATTGTATAGGTCTTTCACCTTTTTGTTTGATTTACTTGCAAATATTTTATTTTTTTAATGGAGTGGTTTTTTGTGAATGGAGTGGTTTTTCTAATTTCTCTTTCAGAAGATTTATCACTTATGATAGAAGTGCATTAGATTTATGCAAATAGATTTTATAACCTGCTAATTTGCTGAATTCACTTACTAGTTCTAGAAATTTTCTAGTGGAGTTTTTTGATTCTCTAAATATAGAATCACATCATCTGCAAATAGTGACAGCTTGAGTTCTTCTTTTCCCAAACTTGATATCTTCCATCCTGAACCATCAGAATTCCTTTCCAGAAATGTCTCTCCCAGCAGGTCCTGCAAGCAGCCAGATGAGTGGGAAAGGGGTAGAGACAGCGGGTATCCACAACTGGTGGTCTTCAGTGTAAATCTCTCTCCACGGTTGATTTTCTCCTGATAACTTAAGCATATTCTATGTCTTCTAGTCTGTGTTTATGGGGTCTGTATTTTGGGCAAAATTGGGTTTGCCAGGAACCAGCTCCCTCAGCTTCAGTCCCCCATGCCATGACTGCAAAATTACTTTGCTTACTAGTAATAGCTGCTAAGCTTTCTTGATCCTCTGTGTGCCACCTGGATAGATGGAGGTTTCTTTCCTATGCAAGGATGTTGTGCAGAAGGCCATTCAATTTAATTGGGCAATCTCCTCATCTCTAAATCCTGCACACCCAGACATGCCTCAGGCCTCTTAAAATCGTGGGAGTTTATTTCCCTTAACCCTCCATTGTGTGGAGGGATTACTCGGGCTGATGACGTCTACCTGGTCATGGCAGTGGCCTTATTTTATTGTATCCAAAATCCTGAGTTCTTGGTATGCTCTGAAATTCCAGTTTTAAACTCTTCAATGTCCATCCTTCTTTTTTGTTCACCCATTTTGATGAGAGCTACCTGCCAGATTTCTTGTTTTCTCTCTGCAGAGAGGTGAGGAAAGCTACCTCCTCTATTCTGTCACCTTGAAAATCTTCTTTTTTGACTTTTAGAAGGGTATTTCCACTTGCTGTGCATTTTGAGATAGATATAAAAGATGTTCACAGACTCATGGTAAAAAAAATGGGAAAATTGTACCATTCACATGAATCTCATAAAAATGCAGGAGTTTCTACCCTTATATCAAGTAAAGTGGACATCAAGACAAAGTTAATCAAAAGGGACAAGGAATGTGTTTTCATGTTGATGAAGGGAATTGTACATCGGCAATGTATAACAATCATAAATATTTATGCCCTAAACAATGGAGCATCTACACACATCAAAAAACCATTCTTAAATTCGAGAGTTAAATAGATCACAACACAGTATTATTGGGTGAGTTTAACAGACCTCTCTCATAATTGTGTAGCTCCTTCAAGAAAAAAATTTTAAAAAGATAGAAGTACAATTAAGAATTTTGACTTAAATATATGTATATAGAATGTTTTATTCATCAAATATTGAACACATTTTCTTTCCAGCAATTTTTGGATCTTTCTCTAAGGTAGACTAATTTTTTGTCTGCCAAGTAACTAACAGAAAATAAAAAATAAAAATGTTACCTTTCATTCTATCACGCCATAAAGGAATGATATTAGAAATCAATGATAAAGTAGAAAATAGAATCTACTCTAACAAGAAGAGACTACACAATATGCTAATGAACGACCAATGGATAAAAGAAGAAATCAGTGATATTAAAAAAAAAAAACTTAGGAGTAATGCGGAAAACAACACAACATACAAATATTTAAGGGATACTAGAAGGTAGTTTGTAAGAGGAAAGTTCATTGCATTGAGGTAATTTATTAAAGATTAGGAGGTCACCAAAAAATAATCTAATATTACATCTTAATGCCATAAGGAAGAAGACAAAATGAACACCAAAATCATAAGATAGGAAATAAATAAATCAGAGCTAAACTCAATAAAAACAAAACATAAATTTAAAAATATGTACCTAATTCCAAGTTTGTTCTTTGAAAAAATGATTAAAATTGAAAACCCCTTAGCCCTTATAACAAAGAAAGCAACTCATCATATTGAAATTTGTGATGAAAAGAGAAGTATCGGCACCAAGGTCCCACGCCATCACTGGTCGGTCGCAGTCGCAGAGCGAGCCAGTGGGCGAGTCAGTATGCTTGTATCACAGAGCTAGCTGGCGGGCATCCAGCCCACCCAACACCCACGCCAAGGTGGAGGTTGGATGCCATCACTGAGTGACCCCACCCGACCACCATGCCAAGGTCAGTCACCATCATGAAGCAAGATGGCAGACAAGCCAACCCACCTGCATCGTGGAGCTAGCCAGAGTGTGAGCCAGCCCATCTGACTCCCACATCAAGGTCGGGCACCGTTGCTGAGCCTGCCTCCCTGCTTCCCCTACTGCTGAGGGACACTGCAATTGCCTCTGTGCTGACTCAGCGCACCCTAATTCAGGCTCCCCAGCTTCTTTATAGGCTGGTGCAGGCATTTTGAATTATTCCTGAGGGTGTGGGCATCATCATTGGAAGGGCAGTTCCCTTTCTGAGAAACCTACAGGAGATGGGAGGACCTATGAAAGGACACAGGAGTCAAGAAGAGAAGGAATTGAGAGACTTGGGACCAACTCAGAACCACTGGGTGAGTCTCTCCCACTGGGCGTGCTCCCCAGATGGGGCAATAGTCCCAAAATTCAGGGAACTTCATGGAGTAGAGTGGCCCAGTGAGACTCCCCCGCTGGAGCCATGAACCCAGTCAACCAGGAACATTGCAGAGGAGGGCCACACAGCAAGAGACTTCGACACAGAGAGAGAGTCCAATGCCCAGGCAGTATCTCTAGTCCCTAGGGAATGTAGCAGAGGAGGGCTGCTCAGTGAGGGAGTCCCTCACAGGGCCAGGCTCCCTAGCCCAGGCGGTAGGTTGGGAACCCTGGGAATGTCACTGAGTAGGGCTGCTGAGTCCAGGTGGTAGTTCTGGACTGAAGGGAACTTCTCAGAAGAGAGCTGCCCAGCAAAACTTCCCGACTGGGTTAGTCTTCCCCACTGGGCAAGGCTTTCCCACCAGGGCAGTAGAACCAGAGACACAGGTCCAGATCAGACACGCCCCAGTCTGCAGTCTAGTCCCCCTTTGGCTGATCAGCAGTCAACAAATGGAGTGCCTCTGCCCACTGACAGGGAATATAACCCACCTGAAGGCCACCACCCCTATAGGGGCAGCTTCCTAGTGGAGCAACACATTATCAAGTTCCTCCAAGACATCAGGCTACTGAAGGCTAAGAGGTGAATTATTGGAAATCTACAGAGACAATATTAGTCAATAGAGGAAATCTGCAATATCTCAGAGTTTCACTAGTAGAGGGGTAGATACCTGAACAATATGAGAAAACAAGGGAAAAAATGTCCCAAACAAACCTAGATGCTACAGCAATAAAAACCAATGACAGCATGGCAGAAGAAATGTAAGAAAGGGAGTTCAGAATGTACATAATTAAAATGATCAGGGAAGCAAACTAAGGCATGAAAGAGCAAATGCAGGCTTTCAATGATCGCACCACTCAACAGTTAAAAGAGCAAATGTGGGAACCAAAGATCATTTCAATAAAGAGCCAGAGATACTGAAAAAAAAAAAAGACAGAAATCCGTGAAATGAAGGAAACAATAAACCAAATTAAAAACTCCATAGAAAGCGTAACCAATAGGATAGAACACCTGGAAGACAGAACCTCAGACATTAAAGACAAAATATTGAATCTTGAAAACAAAGTTGACCAAACAGAAAAGATGGTAAGAAATCATAAACAGAATTTACAAGAATTATGGGATATCATGAAAAGGCCAAATTTAAGAATTATTGGGATAGAGGAAGGCTTAGAGAAACAAACCAAAGGAATGAACAATCTATTCAATGAAATATTATCAGAAAATTATCCAAATCTGAAGAACGAAATGGAAAACCAGGTACAAGAGGTTTATAGGATTCCAAATATACAAAATTACAATAGAACCACACCAAGGAACATTATAATGAAAATACATAACATACAAAATAAAGACAGAATTTTAAAGACTGCAAGAGAAAAAATCAAATTACATTCAGGGGGAAATCAATACGGATATCAGCAGATTTTACAACCAAGACCCTAAAAGCTAGAAGGGCCTGGAGCAACATTTTTCAAGCTCTGAAAGAAAACAAATGCCAACCAAGAATCTTATACCCAGCAAAATTTACCTTCAGATTTGACAATGAAATGAAATCCTTCCATGATAAACAAAAGCTAAAAGAATTTACAAAAAGAAAGCTGGTGCTACAGAACATTCTTAGCAAAATATTCCATGAGGAAGAGATGAAAAACAATGATGTAAATCAGCAAAGGGAGGAACTACCCTAAAGGAACAGCCAAATAAAGGAGAAAATAAGTTATTTCAAAAAAAAATGAGCCAAGTGACCAGGAATACAAATCATATCACAATAATAACCCTGAATGTTAATGGCCTGAACACATCAATCAAAAGACATAGACTGGAAGATTGGATTAAAAAGAAAGATCCAACAATTTGCTGCCTGCAAGAGACTCATCTCATAGAAAGAGATACACACAGACTAAAGGTGAAAGGATGGGAAAAATCATACCGTGCACATGGACACAGCAAAAAGTCAGAGTATTTATCCTCATATCAGATAATATGGACTTCAAGCCAAAGAGGAGAGAAAAAACTCAAATCACTAAAATTGGAATGAGCAAGGAAATTTCACAACAGACACAAGTGAAATACAAAACATAATTAGAAGGGATAAAGGACATTTCATACTGCTTAAGGGAACCATAAATCAGCAAGATATAACAATCATAAATATCTATGCCCCAAACAGTGGCTCATTCATGTACATCAAACAAATGCTTCTCAATTCCAGAAATCAAATAGACCACAACACAATAATACTAGGTGATTTTAACACACCTCTCTCACCACTGGACACATCCTCCAAACAAAAATTGAACAAAGAAACCATAGATCTCAATAACATAATCAATAATTTAGACTTAAAGGACATATATGGAATATACCATCCAACAAAGAGTGAATACACTTTCCTCTTAGCAGCACATGGATCCTTCTCTAAAATAGACCATATTTTATGCCACAAAACTACTGTTAGCAAATACAAGAAGATAGAGATACTACATTGCAATTTATCAGATCATAATGGATTGAAATTAGAAATAAATGACAGAGTAAAAAGCAGAAACTACTAAAACAACTGGAGATTAAATAATATGCTATTGTATGATGAATGGATAACAGAAGACATCAGGAGGGAAATAAAAAAATTCTTAGAAGTAAACGAGAAGAAACACACATCATATCAAAATCTCTGGGACACTACAAAAGCAGTTTTTAGAGGAAAATTTTTTTCATGGAGTCATTCAATAAAATAAGAAAAAATCAACAAATAAACAACCTAACACTACAGTTCAAAGCCCTAGAAGAAGAACAGAGAAACACCAAAAGTAGTAGAAGACAGGAAATAGTTAAAATCAGAGCTGAAATCAACAAAATTCAAACAAAAGAAACAATTGGAAAAATTAACAAAATAGAGTTGGTTCTTTGAAAAAATAAAGAAAATTGATAAACCCTAGGCCACACTAACAAAGAGAAGGAGAGAAAAAACTCAAATCACTAAAATTGGAATGAACAAGGAAATTTCATAACAGACACAAGTGAAATACAAAACATAATTAGAAGCTACTTTGAAAATCGATACTCCAAAAAATAGAAAATCTCGAAGACATCAACAGGTTTCTAGAGACATATGAATTAACTAAACTAAACCAGGAGGATATACATAATTTAAACAGATCAATTTCAAGTAATGAAATAGAAGAAGTCACCAAAAGCCTACCAACAAAGAAAAGTCCGGGACCAGATGGGTTCTCAGCCAAGTTCTACAAAACCTTTAAAGAAGAGCTCATTCCAATACTCCTCAAAGTATTCCATGAAATAGAAGAGAAGGGAACCCTCCCAAACTCATTCTATGAAGCCAATATCACCCTGATACCTAAACCAGACAGAGACACATCGAGGAAAGAAAATTTCAGACCAATATTCTTAGTGAACATCAACGTAAAAATTCTCAATGAAATCTTAGCAAATCACATACAAAAATATATTTAAAAGATAGTGCACCACAATGAAGTGGGTTTTATCACAGGGGTGCAAGGTTGGTTCAACATTCAGAAATTGATGAATGTAATTTGCCATATCAACAGACATAAAGTCAAGGATCACGTGATTATTGCAACAGATGCAGAAAAAGCATTTGATAAAATACAGCATCCCTTCATGCTCAAAACCCTAAAAAAAATAGGAATAGTGGGAACATTCCTTAACATTGTAAAGGCCATCTATGCTAAGCCCATGGGCAATATCATTCTAAATGGTGAAAAAACTGAAAACATTTCCTCTAAAAACTGGAACAAGGCAGGGATGCACTCTTTCACCACTACTATTCAATATCATCTTTGAAACTCTAGCCAGAGCAATTAGACAGACCAAAGAAATTAAAGGGATACGAATAGGAAAAGAAGAACTCAAACTATCCATGTTTGCTGATGACGTGATTATATATTTAGAGGAACAGGAAAATTCCTCCAGAAAACTTTTAGAACACATAAGTGAATTCAGTAAAATAGCAGGATATAAGATTAATTCTCATAAATCTAATGCATTTTTATACATAAGTTTTGAATTCTCAGAAAGAGAATTTAGGAAAACTATCCCATTCACAATAGCCTCGAAAAAAATAAAATACTTGGGAATCAATCTATAAAAGAGGTGAAAGATGTCTAAAATGATAACTACAGAACACTAAAGAAAGAAATTAAAGAAAAACTTAGAAGATGGAAAGATCTCCCATGTTCTTGGAAAGGAAGAATTAATATTGTCAAAACGACCATACTACCAAAAGTGCTTTACAGATTCAATGCAATTCCAATTAAAATCCCAATGAAGTACATTACAGAAATAGAGAAAACAATCGTGAAATTCATCTGGAAGAATAAGAAACCCAGAATAATTAAAGCAATCCTTAGCAGGAAAAGTGAAGCAGGGGGTATTGCAATACCAGATCTTCAACTCTACTACAAAGCAATAGTAACAAAAATGGCATGGTATTGGCACCAAAATGGACAGGTAGATCAATGGTACAGAATAGAGGACATGGACACAAAACCAAATAAATACAATTTCTCATACTAGACAAAGGGGCCAAAAATATGCAATGGAGAAAAGATAGCCTCTTCAACAAATGGTGCTGGGAAAACTGGAAATCCGTATGCAACAGAATGAAATTAAACCCCTATCTATTACCCTGCACAAAACTCAACTCAAAATGGATCAAGAACCTCGGAATCAGACCAGAGACCCTGCATCTTATAGAAGAAAAAGTAGGTCCAAATCTTCAACATGTCGACTTAGGATCAGACTTCCTTAACAGGACTCCCATAGCACAAACAATAAAAGCAAGAATCAACAACTGGGATAGATTCAAACTAAAAAGCTTTCTCTCAGCAAAGAAAACTATCAGCAATGTGAAGAAAGAGCCTACAGAGTAGGAGAAAATCTTTGCCACTCATACTTCAGATAGAGCACTAATTTCCAGAATATATAAAGAACTCAAAAAACTCTACACCAAGAATACAAATAACCCAATCAACAAATGGGCTAAGGATATGAACAGACGCTTCACAGAAGATCTACAAGCAATCAACAAACATATGGAAAAATGTTCACCATCTTTAGTAATAAGAGAAATACAAATCAAAACTACCCTAAGATTCTATCTCACCCCAATTAGAATGGCGATTATCAAGAATACAAGCAACAATAGGTGTTGGCGAGGATGAGGGGGGAAAGGTACACTCATACATTGCTGGTGGGGCTGCAAATTAGTGCAGCCACTCTGGAAAGCAGTGTGGAGATTCCTTAAAATCTTGGAATGGAGCCACCATTTGACCTAGCTATCCCACTCCTTGGCCTATACCCAAAGAACTTTAAATCAGCATACTACAGAGATATAGCCACATCAATGTTCGTAGCTGTTCAATTCACAATAGCCAAACTGTGGAACTAACCTAGATACTCTTCAATTGATAAATGGATAAAGAAACTGTGGTATATGTATACAATGGAATATTACTCAGTCATAAAGAATAATATTATGGCATTTGCAGGCAAATGGATGAAATTGGAGAATATCATGCTAAGTGAGATAAGCCAATCTCAAAAATCCAAAGGACAAATGATTTCACTGATAAGCGGATGATGACTCATAATGGGGGGTGAAATCTTAAATAAATTCATCAATACAACAGGATGTAAAATTAGCAACCCCAATTAAATTGAGTTTCTATATACCAATGATGAATCATCTGAAAGCAATTAGAAAAGATGTCCCATACAGTTAGACTCAAGAATTAAATAAAATACTTGGGAATCATTCTTAAAAAGATGAGAAATATGTACACAGTGAAAGTTACAGAACACTAAAGAAAGAAATCAAAGAAGGCATTTGAAAATAGACATAACACCATGGGTTTTTAATAGGAAGAATCAATGTCATCATAATGACCATATTACCAAAGCAATATACAGATTTAATGCAATTCTTCTTAAAATTCCCCTGACAGTCTTCATACAGAAATAGGAAAAGCACTCATTATATTCATTAGGAAAAATAAGAATTCCAGAACATCTAACACAAACCTTATCAAGAAATGTGAAACCAGAAATATCATGACACCTCACGTAAAATATACTACAGATGTACAGTTACAAAAGTTACATGGTGTGGGCACAATAATAGACAATATCATTAAAAAATAGAAGACATAGAGAAAACCCCACATGAATACAGTTATCTTTTATTAGACGGAAGTGTCACAAATATACATTGAATAAAGGTAGCCCTTTCTACAAGTTTTTGCAGCAAACTGTAATTTCAAATGTAGTAGAAGTAAAGTAAGAATGTCTCTCTAACGCTTCACAAAAATAATTTCAAAATTGTTCAAGGACATAGGCATTAACCCAGAGTCACTGCTCGTACTTGAAGAAAATATAACCCCAACCCTTCATGAGGTCATCTTAGAAAATGGCTTTCTCAACTGAACTCCTAAAGCAGAAGAAGTGAAATCAATAATCAATACATGGAATTGTATTAAAAAGAAAAACTTCATCGCAAAGGCAACAAGAGAATTTAGAGAAAGCCTACAGAATTGGAGAAAATCTTTGCCACATGCACCTCATTTAGATCATTAATTTCCAGGATATAAAAAGAACTCAAAGTATCAACACCAAAACTTATAATAAATAACCCAAACATTAAATGAACAAAAGAATACAAGAGGCACTTCACATAATAGTAAATACAAATGATTATCAAATATATAAAAAAGAGCAATATCTCTGCAATTATATGAATTCTAATTAGAACCAGGCTGAGATTCCTTCTCCAGTCAAAATGGAAATTATCAAGAATATAATTAACAATACATATTGGTGAGTATGTGGGGAAAAATATGCACTCACACATTTCTGTTGGACTGAAAGTTTGTAAAATCACAATGGAAAACATTATGAAGACTCATCAGAAAACATAGAATGGAACCATCATTGACTCAGTTATTCCTATCCTCAGTACATACCCAAAAATTGTGAAATAGGCATACTAGAGTGATGTGACCCATCGATGTTTATAGAAGCTCAATTCAGAAAAACCAATGTCTGGAACCAAACTGAGTGACCTTCAAAAGATGAATGGATAAAGAAAATGTGGAATATATACATTATGGACTGTTATACAACCATGAAGAGGAAAGAACTTTGGCATTTTTTGGTAAATTTATAAAACTGGACCCTATAATTCTAAGTGAAATAAGCCCAGCTAAAGAAGTGGAAGTCCAAATGTTCTCTCCCATATGTGTATGCTAACACACAGAAAAGAGGGTGAATAGAATTTCAGGGGTTTAGGCAAAGGGGAATGAGTGACAGAGGTAGATGGGAATAGGAAAGACTGTAGAATGAATCACATATAACTTTCCTGTATTCACATATGAATAGACAACCAGTGAAATTCCACATCATGTACAACCACAGGTATGGGATAATAATTAGAATAAGTTATACTCCACATATGCATAATATGTCAAAATAAACTCTACAGATTGTGAAAGAGTAGAGACCCCCTTATAGAAAGAAAAAGGTAGAGGGGCTGAGACTTAGCTCAGTTGGTAGAGTGCTTGCCTGTTAAGCACAAGGCCCTGAGTTCAATCCCCAGCACCACTAAAAAAAAAAAAAGAAAAAAAAAAAGGCAGAGACTCTCTGATATAAAACAAATACAAAGTGGATATAAATAACATCTTTGTATTGTGCTGACTGTGGTAAATAGGACAGAAATATCCCAGATAAAATAATGTGACCATGAGTTAAGGACATTGTGACCATTTCTGTGCAGCAACCCATCCTTCCAGAGGCCGCAGAAGTCCCCAGTTCCAGATCTGGAGAGCCTAGCTTCCACACCTAGTCTGCCCTGCTAACCCATCAGGTGCAACATGAAGTAGATTAACTAAAGCTTACTGTTGTATTCCTTAAAAAAGAGGGGAAAATACTCTATTGTGAACTTGCCAAGGATTTTTTTGTGTGTGTATGATTTTTCACTTTAAAACCCAGCTTGCTGAATTCACTGACCACTAGGGCTCCCACTTATTGGAGTGGTAGTCCTGATGACTCAGCCTGATTCTTCTCTTTGCCCAGAATAAATTTCTTTTTCTACTCTAGTCTCCAGTGTTTTCAGAATGCATCAATTACCAGACCCCACAACATTTGGGGGAGTTTTTCCAAGAATGACCCTATGAAGAACCCAGCCTGGACCAACTTTCCCTGCAGGTGTTTAAGCTTGGAATGTTGTCTGCATGTTTTGAGACCTCCTTGTCTCTGGTGCTCTTTGATCCCTGTCAAAGATCTCTGCAAACCTCTGTAAGTGAGTCCTTTTTGTGCACACATTCCAGTAGACTCCTGAGAAGCTGGATGCAGCATTACTCTGAGTCCAAGAGCCTGGAGGACAATCCAGGCTCCCTCTGGTCTCTCTCATGGTGGCTGAGAGAAAGTTTATTTTCTCAGTAGCTCCGTTCAGGTTGATCAAACAGAGGTGTGATACCTCTTTACTCTCAAATTCTTTCACTGCAGGGTTGCTCTCATGTTGTACTTTCATTTTGTGTCCTATGTTCTCTTACAGTCTCTGTCCTCCTTTGTTATGAAATTGGACAATCTCAATCTAAATCTAACCCTAACCCTGGAACTAATTCAGCTTCTTTCAGAAATAAGGTCTTCCCTGGCAAACTGAAAACTGTTCACTAGAGTGGCCCAATTTTGGCCTGGACTGGCCTTCTGAAATTTTTCCACACCCAAGTAATTGGGAAAGGATAAAGGAAATCACCCAGGAATAAACGTCTCCTCCCTCAGAGCAGCCCCTTCCCAAGTTCCCTAATACCTCCAAGGATTCCCACGTTACAGGAATGTTGAAGGGCCAGAAAGCAGACATATTTTCCCTTTCCGAAGAGATTTTGGGGGCAAAATTAACTGGTAACTAGCCTCCCTTAACATCGACCATTCCAGTACACAATGGAATGTCTCAGTAAGGAACACAATGATGTTTCATAATTCTTTTGTATTCTGACTTGACCTGATTACTAACCTAAAAAAAAAAAAAAAAAAAAGTGTTAAAAACTCTAGATGGCAGTTTCCTGGACCTGGTCTTGCCTTGCCAAAGTCTGCATCAGAATGTAAATTACAAAAGCCAAGAGGCCCAGCAACAGATCAACGTGAGACTAAAGAAAGAAAAGTGTTGGTTGTAAACTCCTGGACTGAAAAACAAAAAAATTATTTTAAGACTTGCTCTTTCTCTCTCTCTCTCACTCTCTCATACTGCTTTACATAAATAATGACCAAGTCATTTTTCCAGAACACTTGTCTTTTCCTTGAAATCTGTATTTTTTGAGCTCATAACATTAATGTTTTTTGATCAGTTCTATTTTTATTCAACTAGAATTTTTCAACATGTTACATTGCAATGGATATTCACCTATAAAAAGGTACAAGGCTTTGCTTTTGTGTTATATGTATATTGTTTTGTCTGATGTCCTGTTGTCTGTCTATATGTGTGTCCAAATATCACGTACATGATATCACAATTGACACAAATAATCAGTGCTCACGAATTGAAATTCAAAAATATGGACCCACATACCTTTGATTCATGTGATTTAAAAGGTTCAATTTAAATTGGGTAAACAAATAAAGATAAAGCTATCTTTTAAAAAAATTGCTGACTCACTGGTTTCTCTAGTTGGTGAAGCTAGTTCTTATTATAAAATGTCTAATATCCATTGTTTCTGGGACTTTTCTCCAATAAGGAGAAGAGGACAGGTACTGTTAAAGACACTTGTCTGATATCTTGGTATTTGCAGTAAAAATAAACAAATTAAATTTGACCTGCATGAGATTAATCATAAATGTATTTTCTGGATACATCTGCTTAATTTACAAAGTTGGAATGCTAACAGTAAATATAACATCAAGTACTTCTAATTTATTGAATTCCATGGGACAATATACTGAAACATTTTTTGTGTTTTCTTAAATTGGTAAAAAAACTGATATAATTCTATGTACAAAGGATTTAAAGGTTTGAACTGTATTTCAATTAGAATACTGTAAATAACAAAGTATTTCATCTTATTAAAATGGAGTAATTTATCTAAGTTCAGAAATGTCATAAGGGTTATTTGAAAATGTGAACAAAAAATGAGGTCAACATATAGGAAAAAATGAAAGACTATATATGAAAATATATGTAGAAGAAAAAATGTTTCTTGGTAAATCTGCCACCCTGTGTGCCCAGCGGCATCCAAGGGTCCAAAGGAGCAAACTTCAGGTGCAGTCTTGGTCCCTTATTCACTCCTAGTGCCATGGAGACAAGGCCACGCCACAGCTCCAGGGCATGAATCGAGGTCAGCAGCCCTAGGCACCCTCCCGTTTCCTCTGGCTCCTGGTTATTCTACCACCCCACTGCTCAGCACAGGACCAAAGGACTCTGGACTGGGGAAATGCCACAGGAGGCTCTGCACACCCGAGTCTGCCCAGGGGACATCCGGCAGTAGGGCTGTCCACAGGGCTGGGGATGTGCCATCTCCCTAGGGATGAGACATGAGGCATGAGAAGCAGACTAGACACCGCAGAACCCTCAGGACCACCCAGGCCCTCTGCCCACACTCCACAGTTTAGCCCCCCTTCAGGAGGAGGACAGCCTAGAGGACAGGAACACAGACTGTGGGCCACCCAGAGTCCCAGCCTGGACAGTCACTTGCTCCAGTGTACTTGAAGCCTGTGCTATCTCACCTGGGAACTGGAGGTGACATAGCATTTAGGAGGTGAGGCAGCCTGGAGAAGCAGGCATCCTGCAGGGAGCATGGTCAGCTCAAGCCCTGGACTTGGGTGCTATTCCCAGCTGCAGAGAGTTGCCCATGGAGGCCCTCCCTCTTTTTCCACCCCTGCCCCAGCTCCTCACTCCTCACCACCTTTCCCTCCCTTTCTCTTTCCAGACTCCATGCTGGATGGGCCCTAAGGTCCCCAGTGATCCTGTCCTCTCCCTCCCCATCTGGCCCTTCCATCAGCCTCTTATCCTCCAGGTCTTCCCAAGCTGTCCTTGGATCTTCCCATCCTGCATGTGGCCCCATCAACTCTATCAAACAGTGATGCCTTCCTCTTGTTGAAAGCCTGCTGCTCTCCAAGTCCCCTCATTTACCCATGGACCTGGCTTCAGCAGCAGTCCTTCGGTGCCCCAGCCCCACAAGCTGCCATTGGTGGGCTGGTCCCAACCCACCCATCCTCCCTCCTGTGCAGGGCTCCATTCCACTGCCCTGGCCAAGGCTTCAGTCACTCGCCCTGTCCTGCCTCCACACTCTGGCTCCACCACAGGGCTCCTCTGACCAGGTCACTGCCCTTTTCTACTACAGGGGTTCCTTCCCAGGGGGCTCCTGCCTTCCACCAGAATGAACCCCAACTCCCTGGTCTCTGTCCAAGCTCCCAGCCCCTCTGAGATCCAAGCCACGCTTCTCTCATATCAGGATGTTCCTCCGAATGCTCTGGTACTGCCTTGGTTCCTGTTTCTCACCACAGAGAAGAAAGAGTAACAGGAATGGAAAACACTGGAAAGCCCTCCATTAAAGACAAGCTGGGCCTTCACTAGGATACTTCCTGCATCGCTCTCTAGATGATCCCCCCTGGAACCCCTGACCAGTAACCCCTTCTCAGGATCTAGCACCAGCCACATCTCCATTCTGAAAACTTTCATGAGTAGAATCAGGATGTGGTGCTGCTGTGAACTCAAGTGGGCTCAATACTGTGCATTGAGGGGCTGTCCACACTCTGCTGTGTGCTGCTGAGTGAACACCTGTTCATGAGTGTGCCAGAGAGGCTCCTCTTCAATCCTATTGATGGACAGATTGGGCATGGCCCACCTTCAAGGGTCCCCCAGGTTCTTTCCTGACTCCTGTCTGTGTGGCTGGGACAGCAAGGACTGGGCACAGGAGCTGCTATGGAGGGTAAAAGCCGGCTTCCCAAGCTGTAACAAAATACCAGAGGCTTGCAGTAGGAAGGGTTTGCTTTGGCTCTGAGATTTAAGGGCTTCAGTCCAGGGCCGCTTAGGGCCTGGGGTGTGGCAGCACATCATGGATGAGTATGTGGCAGGACAAACTCCCGACCTCACGTCTGGGATGCAAGAAAGAAGCAGGATGAGCCCAGATCCCACAATCCCCTTCAAGGACACCCCTCAGGAACCTGAACACCCATGAAGAACCACCTCTTCCATCACTCCTCTTCCCAGGAGCACCCTCAGGACTGTCCTTGAACAGGTGACCTGTGGGTGCTATTTCCTGCCGGCAGTTCTGGTGGACTTCACTCCTGGTGCCGCATGAGACTCACCCACACTGAGATGATCTCTAGGTTTCCCTGATGCCCAGTCTGACCAGGGTTCTCTCTGCAAGGAAAGCCTCTGGGTTTTGGTCAGGCCTCCGACCTTATGCTGTCCTTCCCGTGCCCCAGTGCCCCTAGGTGGACAACCTGCTGTCTAGGCCAGAGGCCACCTTGCAACCTTGAGCACCTTGAGGGGTGCTCAGCCTCTCTCCTGGGCAGTGGCAGGGTCCCTACCCTCAGCTATGGCACCCTTCCTGCCAAGGCTACAGGAAGACTGCCAGCCTTGGAGACAGTAGGAAAGGGTGCAGAGGACGATTCAGAGCAGGGGCAGCTGTCGGGGTATCAGTGAGTGAGTCGTGTCCTCTGTCTCTTCCTCAAACCCCATGGCAATACTAGCCTGTAGGTTTTCCGGGGTTGCCCAGTGGATACCAAGAAGGGCATTCCTCTCACTAGAGAGCACCTTGGCCCAGCAGCCTAGAGCAGGGGCCTTCCAGTCCTGTCCTCATCCGGAATCTTCCATTGAGCTGGTGTCACACTGGACATTGAGGAAGAGAATTCCAGGCTGGATATGCCCTCCTGGGACCTGGACCAGGGCTGCCCTCCACCTCAGCCAGGATTCTTCAGTGATGAACAAGAGAGGGAGTGTGTAGCTCCTGGTCTGTGCAGGGTCTCCGTCAGAGCCACTGGCCAGCAGCTAGCACCCTGGATTCCCACCCCAGCCTTCTCTCCTGTTCATGGGCACTGTAGGGTTTGGCCTCAGAATCCATGCACTACAAACATGGCCACTGAGTGCACGGCCTCGTTCTCACCCCTGTGGTCTTCCCAGTGTCACGAGCCAGCTCCTGGGGTCCCTGAGCCTGGAGTGAGCACAGTGTGGGTGTCTTTCCCAAGGCGGCCACAGGGAGGGCAGGGTGCCTGTTCTCCACTGGGCACAGGAAGCTACGCTCCTGCTGGGCCCTGGCTCCACCAGCCCACTGCCGTCGGGACACTGGAAATCTGTGGAGGAGAGGAGGGCCTCTGCTATGTCCAGCTCAGGGCTTCATGGTCCACCCCAGCTCTCCTGTGCACACAGGGGTCATGTCTCCAAAACTACCCCTGGTCACCAGCACTGGGTGATCCTGAGGGCCCGGCCTTGCAAGGCTCCATCATCTGGAATTGAGGGACAAAACACACAACACACACCACGTGCACACACACCTACTTGTACACCACACAGCAGACACAACTTAACAAAGCACACACTATGTACAGACACTGCCTAACACATCACACAATAGACATAACACAACACAGCACATACCATGGGCACAAACCTCCTAACACATCACACAATACACATAACACAACACAGCACATACCATGGGCACACACAACTCCTTACACATCACATAACACACATGACACACGATATGCATTCACAACTCCCTACATATCACACAACACACACAATGCAATGCAGCATGCAGCACAAGTACACACCCCTCCGTACACATCACACAACACACACAACACAACACATCACTCACCGTGTGTACACATAACTTCTTACACATCACACAACACACAAAACACAACATGGCACACATCACATGCACACACCTCCTTACATATCACACAAAAACCACAACACAACACACAGCACACACCATATGTACACACACCTCTTCACATTACAAAACACACATGATGGAACACAGCACATACCACATATAAACAACCTCCTTACATATCTCACTACACAACCACTATACAACAAACAGCACACATCACATGCAAACACCTCCTTACACATCACGAAACCCACACAACACAAAACACCACACATCACATGTAAACAACCTCCTTACACATCACATAACACATAGAATGCAACACAGTGCACAGCATGTGCACACAAACTTCCTTGCACATCACACAGCATTTATCAAAACATACAGCACACACCAGTTGCACACACATCCATTACACATCACAAAACACACCTGAAATCATAGCACCCTGCAAGTGCACACACATCCTTACATATCACACAATATACTCACAACACTGCACTCACAACATGCACACACACCTCCTTACACATCACACACAGGCATTCACCACACTAAAACACCACACAGGAAAAACACCTTACACACAAATGACACACATATACAGCACCCACATGCTCACATACACAGCACACGCACCATATGCACACCCACTCACACACTTTACACATAACATACACAAACTTTGCTACACACTCAAAATATGCTTCAACTTTACTGACGACTTCCATGGTTCATCACATGGTCAGTGTTGGGAAAGGTGTGTGCCATGTGTCCTGCGTCCTATGCTGCAGACCAGGTTCCTAGGCTGTGGGGAGCCCTGGGGGGCCTTGGGCTCTGGAGGAGGGGTTGCTCTCCTAGGGCTCCCCTCCTGGCCCTACTTCGCCCCTTCTACAACGGTGGCCTCCGACAATACACTGAGGGCCCAGGGCCCAGCCCAGGACACACTGGGTGCTCGCAGGACAGCAGTCACACCCATGACTCAGTGTCCTCATGCCCCCCACCCAGGTGAACTGTCCATCCGCTGGCCAGGTTCAGGGAATTCCTACCCAAGGACTCCGCCCCAAGTCCTTCCATTTCTCCCCTGGGCTGGACTCCAGTTGTGGCCTCTCACAAAGCAGAACTGTGGTGGGGGATTTAGCATGGGGTGGGCCTCCAGGCTAGCAAGCTTTCCCCACTGGACTCCCTCTCCAGCCCTGACTATGCCCAGTGACCTGCTCTGAAGCCCAGGAGAAGCCTGGAGTTGGCTGGGCATGTCGGGGCTCCATGTCCTTAGCACCTCCATCAGGGGCTCAGGGTCAGCAGGCTGGGGACCATTGGGAGTGTCCACAGGGGAGCAGGTACCAGGGATGACTTTTTCTCTTTCTGGGGCCCAAGAATCTGGAGTCCCTGATGATGGGACTGAGGCCTTCCCCAGCATGAGGAATAAGAGAAAAATGAACTTAATCACAATTTGACCAAAGAGAAGAAGAAGCTGATCTCCCAACACCATCTATGGCAGCATTGCTATCCACAGGCATTGAGCCAGGAAGCATGCAGGTGAAGACCTGGGCCCTGTATAGAAGGAGATCAGTGTTCCCCGCTCTTCCTTCCTTCCTGCATCCAGCTGTGTCTGCCCAACTCCCCTCCAGGGAGTGGGAGATGGCTGGCTGCAGGGAGCTGGAATGTTGGCAGCAAATGGCAGGCACTGAGGAAAAATCAATTTGGAACTTCTTTTGAAATACTCGTTTTTATCAGGCCCTGTCACCATCCCCCATCTAATCCTTTCCACGGTCTTGAGAGGTGCGGGGCTCCCTGTCATTTGGCTCTGTTTGTGGGGTTGCTGTGGAGGTCAAGCACCCGAGCGTGTGACTGGGAAGAGCGAGCACACAGAGCTTCCCACCGGCTCCCCTAGTGGAGAGCGGTGGGAACTGCTCAGAAGCAGGGGCAGCGCCTGGTTTGTTAGGGTTGGCACCAACCACACCCTGACAATTCCTTCCTCCTGAGCTACTGTTTCGGAAGGCATTGCTGATTGTTCATCAAATGGCCTGGGCCCGTGTCACCAGATGGATATTTCCCATCCTTTGGTGTGATCAGGTCCCTACTCATAGGGGAAGTGACAGATTGTAGGACTCAATGGAAAAGACACCGTTAGCCAACTTGAGTACCAAAACAGTCTCAGAGAGAGTGGTCCCTCGGCTGAACTTTTATCTGAAGTCCTGAAGTATGTCCCTGGGGTGTGCCAGGTGCAGAAAAAGGTGGGCTTGCAGTGGAGAGTGGCCCTGGTCAGCACCTTCCCTTTTGCCTATCCCAGACTCCAGGTACCCGGCTGCAGTCTCTGTCCTGTTCAAGTTCCCTGGACCCCATTTCACCTCATGGGGCTGCCCTTCTCCCAGGACTCTGTGGGTGTCCAGCATGAAGGTCCCTGGGATGTCTGTGAGGACGTGGGACTTACAACAAGTATACAGACGTACCTCCTCTGTCATTCCACATCCTCCTGATCCCTTGTGCATCCAGAGCTTTGCAGTATGAGCCCACCCTCTCCTCATCCACCGCTGGAGTATGTGCACCTGCGCGTGGTCCCAAAACCCAGACGTTTTCTCTAAGGGTGGACTTGAGAGCACCCACATCTCTTCTCCTTCATCTACCCCTTCAATCACGTGAGTCCTGCAAGTTATAGCTGGGATTCTATCTGTGATGGGGGCAAGCTCCCAGGTGTCCCTGCTGTGGGGTCAATGAGGCATCAGCACAGTGGCCAGGTGACTCTGGCTGCTATCTCACATCCAGAGGCCTTGGAAAGCATTCTATCTGCAATTAAATTATTTCTTTATTGTGTTACCAAACAGCAGTCATTGCCATGGAAGCCTTGGGGAAGAAACCAATGGCCTGCATGGAGCTCACTCAAGACTTGCCCTGAGCCACTTGGCATCTCTGTGGTCTGTGAGCAGGGAGAGAGAGGCCAGAGGAAGCAGGAAGCCGTGCACATTCCACTGCCAACACTGAGCAGAAAGAGAAATGGCAGATCCTGACCATGATGGATGAGGACTGACCCCTCCACTCAGCAGTTTTGAACCAGGCCATTGTCAGGTGGAGCCAAGAACACCTGCCCTCTGGGTTTTCCAAAAGAACCCCTGCTGCTTTCCACTTAGAGGGAGGCATTTATTTCTATTGACCTTTCACTACGACCCTTCCCTCCCTGCAGGGGAAAAAGTGCCTCAGGTCATTCCTCAGACTACCAGGCTCAGATCCTTTTCTCTGATTACAGTCCCGATCATTCTGTTCCTTTCACCTATGAACTGGACACACTGTCTCACATCTGGGCAGGAGCACATTCTGCAGCCACATTCCCAGCCAAAGACAAAACTGCCCCAGGACCCCACTGTCCTCCAAAGACTCAGGAGATCCAGAACCAGTCAGAAGGGCACTACAGAAGAGACCTTGGACCTGACCCCACAGTGTCCATGAGTCTTCCCCTGAGTGTGGTCACTGTGTTACAACATCCACAGAACCTGGTGCAGTGGCCACACCTGAAATGCCAGCTACTGGGAGGCTGAGGCTCCAGGACTTCCTATTTGAGTCCTGCCTGGGCCACTTAGTGAGACCGGGTGTTTAAATTAAAGAAAATAAATAGAAGTCTGGCAGAGAGCCCCTGGGTTCCACTCACAGTACTTCAAATCAACAAATGTGTTTATGTTTTTAAACATCCAAGAATACATGTGCCAGGAGCCAGCACCAAGGCTGAGGATAATCCCAGAACTCCTGGGGAGGAGGTGAGTGCCAGCAACCTCACCCTGCCTCCCATGCCTGGCCCTGCCCCTGACATCTGGTACCTGAGTTCTGCTGGGTCTGTCCAGATGGGTTTGCTCTGGTTCTTATCTTGGCCTTTGCCTTTCTTGTCGTGGCTGGACTCAGCCTTGGATGAGATCTGGAACTGACCCCTGGCCTTGTGCTTCATCCTTTCTGCACACACAGGCTTATCTGTGCTCCTGGAATTAAAGCTATGAATTTACAAGTCTCTGAATGAGTTCACCACCCATGGGTCTGCCTCAGGGACAAGTGCTCGGCAGACTGTGCCTGTCATCTCACTGGAAGACCCAGGCAGAACATCCTCATAGGCCACAGTGCAGGACCTGATCCTTCAGTGACCGGTTCCTGTCTGCATCCTACCCTGGAATGTGCTGGCTATAACAGGCAGAGCGTGGTCCCCAGTCAGATGGGCCTTGGTTCTGGTACCTGGCTTTCCCCTCATTACCTGGATACCACTGGTCAAGGAATATCAATCCCCTGAGACTCCTTTGCTATTTGGAAGCTGAGGCGATCACTACTCCCTTACAGACTTGAGGCAAATGGTCCATGACCCCAGGTGTGAGGCGTATCCTCTGGGAGTGAGGGCAGAAGAGCTGCTCTTAGCAGTGGAAGCTCTGCCCTTCCAGCCTGCCAGCAGGATGGAGTTGGGAGTCCCTCCTGCCTGTAGGAAACATTCCTCAAGCTTATCTGACAGCAGTCACTGACACCATGGTCTAAGTGGGCCAAACAGTCTGAACAGAGAAACTGAGGTAATGGTAAAGACTCACTATGGAGTGAAGGTCTTTGCAGTTGCTGAGGCTGAGTTTGAGCTGAGGGGAGGCCTCGTTCTGTCATGTGTCACAGAAAACTGTGATGTGAGCTCACCTGCACTGCCTTGCCTCATGCCCTGTGCTGGAGCTTGCCATTCCCCCAGTCCTTTGTCTCAGACCTGTCGCTGGGCAGAATTGCTTAGGCATGCTTGGTTTGTTTACAGTACCTGGACCCTCGATGTATAGTTCGCCTATAGGCTGACTCTGTTATACTTTAACAAGCGTGTTAACCTGATTGGATAATGTGTCTATATATAACCTGTGCAACCCTAAATAAAATTAGATTCGTGCCTTCAGAGCTCGATCTCCGATGCCTGAGTAAGTGCCTGGGTAAGGCTGGGTAGGGTAGGCACCATTCATCCTCACCCTCAGCAAACCTGTCTCTGAACATCTACACCTGCCCTCAGGCCCTCAAGTTGAAACCCACATTGGTGACATTCCCAGACCCTCCCCATTCTGCCCATGCACTGTTTGCTCAACTTCTCTGCCTGTCAATCCAACCTCTGCAGACTGACTTCCTCCTAGTGGCTCCAGATCACCCAAAAGGAGACTCAGTCCCACTGCTTGGGCTGTTGCTGGGGAGGAGGTCAGTCCTTCATCTCAGAGTGGGCCCAACTGGCCTTGAGGTTGATGGTGCCAGCTCTGTGGCCCTGTCCTCCTGGGGATGGCATGCAGGCCTGGCTGGGGAAGGCCTGAAGAATGGGGTCTTGCAGAGGAATCTATAGGGCTGCTGGAAGAGTGCCACATGGACGTACAGGCAGCAGTGCAGAGCTCTCCAGGAAGAGGCAAGCGTCCAGAGCAGAGCTCTGTGAGACTACCACTGTCTACCATGCAGCACACAGACATTCCCCTGAGCACCAAACTATGAATGCCACAGTCTTCCACGATCACCTTCCTGTGCACAAATGCACATGACCCCATGGTGAACTGCAGAACCACACATGTACACAGCCAGGAATTCCTCCACCGAGTCCATTCCACAGTGCCTGTTCCTGCACCCAAGGCATCCTCTGCAGCTGAACTGTGGTCCTGCACTGTGTCCAACTCCTCCACTGCTTCACCTTCACTCTTCAACACTGCAGCACCTGCTCCCTGGTCTGTAAAACAATTTCCATATCATGTTGCCCTGCACATTTTATGGGTCCCCTACTGCCTTACTGCAAGAACACCTCCTCCTCCCCTTTCAATTGCTTCACAATTTTTAGAAATGGTCCAGTGGCAGATCTTCCTGATTTCTCAATCTGCATCAGTGAACCCAGGAAGGTGAGCTTGGGTCTGGGGCGTGTTCCTGTCCCATTTCCAAACAACTTACCAAGTTCTTCCCACTGGCTCTTAGGACTTGTGGTATATTTAGAAACAACCATTTCAACTCCTCCTCATTGGCATTTGGTATTTTCATTTTAAGAAAGGGCTTTTCCCACCAGGAGGGTGCCATCTGACCTTCTGGCCTGGGTTGTATTTATGTTGCCTAGGGCCAGGTCTTCAGGCCTCACAAGGGCAGAGGCCTGTGCCCTCATCTCAGTATTCAGTGAATTCTTTCTCCTGAAATTACATGTGGATTTCTCTGCATGGAGGCAAGTGTGAGACCTTAAAGCTCTGACTTCAGGTCCAGAGGAGGCAAGCAGAGCCAAAGCCCAACTCTGCCCAGGGGTTTTTGTTCCTCAAGAGGGATGCACCATGGAGGTCACAGGAGAAGAGTGATGGGAGGGAACAGAGGGAATGAGAAGTCTAGGGAGGACAACAGCCATGGACCTTGGAGGGAAGCAGGAAATGCAACGACTGCAGGAGCCTCCACAGCTGAGTTGTGGACAGAGCTGGCCTTGTCCAAACCCTCCCATTTCTGCTTCACCTCCCTAGGTGCCATTGTGCCTGGGAACCCGTGTGCAGAAACCAGGCTGGTCATGATCAGGGCTGGGCTCTTGGACCTGTCAGACAACCCTGAGTTCCAGAGCAAGGAACGGAGTGAGATGACCCTGTGCTGCTGTTCTCTCATCTGCAACCTGAGGATCACTGCACTCAGTCTTGCTATCACCCCTGCTCAGGACTAACCTGAGTCAAGTTCACAGGCAACCAGGCTTCCTATCATCTGTAATCAGGACTCAGTTGAATCACATCCACAGGCTCCCAGTCTTGTCACCCCTGCTCAGGACTAAGTTGAATCACGTTCGCAAGTATCCAGTCTTGCTATAACTCCTGCTCAGGACTCAGCTGACTCACGTTCACAGGCACTCGGTCTTGCTATCATCCCTAATCAAGACTCACCTGAATCATGTCACAGGCAAACATGGCACTGCTCTATTACAGGTCCATTTCTGGCCATGCCCAGCCTAGGTTCCATGAGGCATTTACCACAGAGAAATCGGCAGCCACTGCCTGCTTTGAACTGTTGTGTTGTTTGGTGCACTGACTCCATTTAATGCAGTGATCAAGCAAGTGCCAAATGTGTCTCTATGTAACCTTCCATTGTGAAGAGCTACAGAAATGTGTGGAACTTTCTTTCTGCACTTGAATCTAGCATGCATTCCACCAGGAATACCCACTTTGTACAAAGGAGCCGAGTGCAATAAATGTTCCTTGATTTTGTTTTGTGTTATGCATAAATGACATTATTCACCAACATTCTTCGCAGAACTGTACTCACCTATCAGCCAGTGACTACTCAGGGGAAGTCTGTGAATAGAGAGCAGCGAATACTTCCTTGGAACCTGACCTTGCTCATGGTGTGTCCATGACCACCATCAGCCGAGTCCAGCCAACAGGGAAGCAGGTAGTGAGCATCACTTGATCCATGGAATCCAACATGGAGAGAGTGTGTTTTAAGATTATTAGTGAAATACAGGTCACACATCCTGTGCACCATGGAAATTAATAATGAGCTCACAACTGCTCTAAGGAAGCCTGGTGATTGACCTCCACTGGCACCCAGGTAGGTATAGACATGCACCCTGGGGGCCTCTGAAGTCCCAGGAGGGCTATGGAGCATGGAGCAGCACAGGGAAAAGCCTAGGTCCCAGCAGACCCTCCACCCATCCCACTCACAAATTTCCACACACAACTTCTCAACCTGGGCTTCTGTAGCTCTTCTCAGTGCTGCTCCTTCAACTGGATACAGAGAAGAACAAGAAGGGAATGACCCTAAAACACTGGAACTAACCATGGGAGAGAAGAACCCACACTCAATCCCTTGAACTTTCTGCAGGGAGCAGCTGACCAACCTGTGAAAGCATCCAGGTGAATGAAGAGGCAGGCCATGAGGAGAAGAATGGCTTTCATCAGTGTGAATCAGAGACCTGGAAGTACCACAAGGGGGCCTGGCAGGAGGACAGAGTCCCTGCTTCTAGCCTTTCCCAGGGAGGGCTCTGGGAAGGAGGCAGCCTCTGCAGAGCAAGGCACAGGGATGTGTGCTTGAAAACTCTGCCTAAGGGCTTGTGAACCTCAGCACGACAATATCTGGCAAAGTTAAAGAAGATGCCCTGCAGAAAGCCTGTCAGCAGATTCAGATGTATCCACTAAGTGAGAGGACAGCCCAGGTAGCCAATGTCTCCATGAACCACCAAAATGTGGGCCATGAAACACACCACAGGTTTAGAAGAACTCCTGCCCCACATATGAAGAAGGCAGCACAGAACTTCAAACAAGAGCCCAGAACCAACCCCCCACCCAGCTCCACCAGGGACAAGCAAGACAGGAAAGACTCAACCACAAAGACCAAGGGTGCCCAAGGATCTGGAGGAAGACCCTAATCATATTTTCATAAAGAGGTAACACTAGAGATAGGATGATACTCACCAGCAGCCGACTGAAGACCAGCTGCAATGAATAACAACTGGAACTGTGCACAGGCCAGGGAGGATCCTGGACTCTGCATGGCGAGGGCACAAACTCACACACCCAGAGGACCACTGGTGGGTACCAGCCAAAATCCTGAAGGACCCAGAGGAGTCTGAGTAGTACTGGGAGAGGGGTGCTCATGAGATGATGAAGCGAACACAGAACAGAAGGTAAGAGGTGTTTGGTAATAGTATTCAGGGAAAATGAGTAACTATGGGCAACTGTGGGCTCTCATCACAGGACTCAGAAGACCCTGAGCAAAGGTGGGGAAGTTGAGGTTAAGACAGAACCCAGAGAATTTGAGTACTCTTAGGCTATATATGCTCAAACACAGGAGCTAGATGAGGCTGAGACAAGTTTGGCTAGGGGAACATAGCACATGGCACAGAGGAGACTGCACTGCTGGGTGAGGCTGCTCACCCAGAGGTTGCAGAGAACTGCAGAATTAGGTGCAACCCCCAGAGGACACAGTGGGTACAGGGTACTGGAGGGTAAGGGGCACTCCATAACAATATTCATGGAAAACTGAGCACCTGTGTGCAAGTTGTGGTCACCACAGAACTCAGATGACACCGAACAATGTTGCGTGAAGGGAGATTAAGGACAGGACAGAGAGAAAAATAAACACTGTCAGCTGAAAGGCGATCACCCACAGGACACAGAGGAATCTGAGCATGAATTGCCTTAGGGAAAATGGAATAAGAAAAAGAGAAGACTGAGCACTGTTAGGTGAGGGATGCTCCCCCACAGGACCCAAAGGAGACTGATAAGGACAGGCTAGGTGAACTTAGAAGCTTAAACAAAGAAGGCTGAGTCAGGTTAGGAGAGGGGCAATCAACTGGAGGACCCAGTGGAATCAAAGCACAGTGGAAGAGGGGTGCTAACCACAGAACTAAGAGCACCCTCAGCAGTGATGTGTGAGGGGAGATTTAGGTCAGGAACAAGAAAAAACTGAGCACTGGTGGGAGAGGGGCATTCAAGCATAGAAAACAGAAGACTCTGAGTAATGTTGGGGGAGGGGAGAGTTATGGCAGGACCCAGAGAAGTCAGGGCAAAGTTAGGTGAGATGTGCTTTAACAGAGGAGCCAGAGGAGACAGACTTCTGCTGGAAAAGAGGAGCAAAACAAGATGACTCACAGCCTTTGGATCCTTATGAAGAGAATCCCTAGGGCCATGGTCTCAGTTATTTCAGGGGTGGTGTGACGTGTTGCATTTTCAAAGGTCTGGGGAAGTCCTCCATGATGACAGGAATTTTCCCTTGGCCATATTTTATGCTGTTTCTTAAACGGGTGCATTGTTCCTGACTCAGAAGTCCTAGGAGGTTTACTCTCTTGTCAAAAGGGAGTAACTAGTGACATATCAGAGAAGATTCTAAAAACACTTAAATATATGCTTTTCATTCACTCTTCAGAATGATGTCAGAAATCCTGGTAGAGCTACATCATCCATAAGACCTCAGCCTCTTGAGAAATGATCTGGAAATGGTGGATGATAAGTGGTGAAATGAGGTACAGTGCTGTGGGCATTGACATCTTTTAAACTTCTCTTGGGTTTTCAGGCACTGGAGAGGAGCCTGCTGCATGACAGTACCAAAGGCCTATTAAGGTTTTTGGAAAGAGGAAGTATCCACATGTCTTTAATTTTGCACACTAGTGTTGGCCTTGACATGCAGATAAGGATGGAGAAGCTTCAGTGACATTAGTTGGAATGGGACTCACCCAGATATTTCACTAAAATAATCAAGGTACTGAGGGCTCTGTGAAGAGAGAGCACTGGTGGTGCAAGTGTGCCCTCCCACAATACCCACAGGGGACTGTGCACTGTTGGGAGAGGGGTGCTCACCCACAGGACTCAGAGTACTTTGAACAATGATGTAGAAGAGGAGATTAAATACAAGAACTAGAAAATACTGGGCACTGTTGGGAGAGATTCACCAACAGAACTCAGAAGAGTATGAGTAATGGTGGGGCAGGTGAGGTTAAAACAGAACCCAGAAGAGACTGAGCAATGTTAGACTATCTATGATCACACACAGAACCCAGAGGAGTATGAGATAATTTTGGCTATGGGAACTTAGCACGTGGCACAGAGGAAACTGAACACTGCTGGGTGAGATGTGCTCACCAAGAGGTTCCAGAGTATACTGCTGGACACTGATGGAAGAGGAGCACTCATCCAGAGGACACAGAGGAGACAGGGTCATGGAGGGTAAGAGGAACTCCAAAACTAAAAACACTGAATTATATTTTTTCCGTCCACTGTTCATAGGGGTGTTAGAAATCCTGGGTATGTTACATTACTCATAAGGGCTCAGTCCCTTGAGGAAATGTGTAGAGTTGGTGGACTATGAGTAGTGCAACAAGGTCCTCAGTGCTGTTGGAATTAACATTCATAAAAAAATTTCTTTTGTTTTCAAGCTTTGGCAAGGATCCTGTCTGCATGGAGGCACCAAAGGCCATTGTTGGAAAGATGAAGTATCCCTATCTCTCCAAGTTTCCACAGATACATTGGCCTAAATATGCAGGTAAGGTCAAAGATGGTATACTGATATTAGAAGGAAAAGGGCTCACTCAGTTCACTAAGGAACCAAGGTTGACTAGGGCTCACTGGAGAATGAGAACTGGTAGGTGAAGGTTGTACACCCACAATACCAAGAGAGGACTGAGCACTATTGAGAATGGGGCACTCATCCACAGGACACAGATGACACTGTGCAATGGTGCATAAAGATATTTTAAGGACAGGACCCAGAGAACATGGAGCACTGTCAAGAGTGGGGTGCTCACCCAAAGGACCCAGAATAGAATGAGCAAGGAATGGTAAGAGAATGCAGAAAAGAGAAACATACCAGACTGAGCACTATTAGGTGACTGACACTCACCCACAGGGTGGAGAAGAGACTGAGTAAGGACAGGTTAGGTGAACTTAGCAGATACAAGAAAGAAGGTTGAGCAATGTTAGGAGAGGGGCTATCACCAAGAGGACCCAGGGGAGTCTGAGGAGTAGTGGGTGAGGTCACTCACCCCCAGTACTGAGTAACCTGAGCAATAATGGGTGATGGGAGATTTAGGGTAGGTCCCAGAGAAGACAGTGCCCTGGTGGGAGAAGTGTGGTCACCCATACGACACAGACAACCCTGAGCAATTTTGGTGGGAGGGAGATTTAGGGCAGGACACAGAGAAGCCTGAGCAGTTAGATGAGTTGCGCTTGACCACAGGAGTCAGAGGAGGCTAAACTCTGTTGGAAGAGGGTTTCTCACCAAGATTACTCACAACTCTTGGACACTTTACAAGAGAAAAGTTCTCAGTTACTTCAGGGGCGGTGGGACAGTGGCATGTTTTCAAAGTTCTGAAGAACTCCTCCATGATTATTGAAAATTTTCCATAGCCACATTTCACACTGTCCCTTGAAGATGTGCATTTTGCCTGATGCAGAGGTCCTAGGAGGTTTCCTCTCTTGTCAAAAGAGAGAAGCCATTGACATATCAGAGGAGATTCTTAAAATACTTAAATATATGGTTTCCATCCACTGTTCTGAAAGATGTCAGAAATCCTGGGCTTGCTACATCAACCATAAGAACTCAAACACTGAGCAAATTTGTGGAAATTGTGGGCAATGAGTGGTGGAATGAGGTCTTCAGTGTTTTGGAATCAATATCCACTGAAATTATCTTGGGTTTTTAGACATTGTCAGAAGTCTCTCTGCATGGCAGTTCCAAAGGCCTATTGAAGTTGTTGGAAAGATGAAGTATCCTCATCTCTGCAAGTTTCTATAGTCATGTTGACCTGGACATACAGATAAAACCACAGATGTTCTACTGACATTAGCAGGAAAAGGTCACACCCAGAGTGTTCAGTAAGGGAAAAAGGTTGCCTAGGGCTCATTGGAGAGTGAGCACTGGTGGTTGAAGGGAGTTCACCCACAAACCCAGAGAGGACAGAACACTGGTGGGACAGCAGTGCTAACACAGGACTCAGAGGACCCTGTACAATGGTTGGGGTGGGGAAATTTAGTGCAGGGCACAGAGAAGATTGAGCACTGATGGGAAATGGGTTCTCTCCCTAAGTAGTCAGAAAATCCTGAACAACAGTGCTTAAAAAGAGTTTTAGGGAAGAACCCAGAGAAGACTGAGGCAAGTTAGATGAGGTGCCCTTGATCACAAGATCCAGAGGAGACAGGGCTCTTCTGGGAGAGATCTTCTTTCCTACACATGTCAGAGTTTTTATATCCTTTTTGAGAGTGTCCCTTGGGACAATGTCTCAGTATCCTGAGGGATGTTGGGAATGGTGCTATTTAAAAGTCTAGAGTCCTCTATGATGCAAGAATTCATTCTTGGTTACATTTCACTGTCACTTGAAGTTGTCCTTTGTGCTGGACCCAGAAGTCCAAAGATGGTTTTTCTCTTGTCAAAAGAGAGAAGCTGGTGACATATCAGAGAAGATCCCGAAAATACTTAAACATATGCTTTCCATCCAATGTTCATACAGGTGGCAGAAATACTGGGCAAACTACATCACTCATAAGAGATCAGCCACTTGAAAAAAGGTTTGGAAATTTTGGACTATGAGTGGTGGAATGAGGTTCTCAGTGCTGTGGGAATTGACATCTCTTAAAATTGTCCTGCATTTTCAGGCATTGATGAGGAGCCTGTCTGCATGGAAGCACCAAAGACAATTGAGTTTCTTAGAAAGAGGAAGTATTCACAGTTTTTCCAAGTTTCCACAGTCGTGTTGGCCTGAACAAACAGTTGAGTCCAGAGATGCTGTACTCACCTTAGCGGGAAAGGGACTCATCCAGAGAGTTCACTAAGAGAATTAGGTTGCCTAGGGCTCATTTGAGTGTGAGTACTGGTAGGTGAAGTGTGTCCACCCACAATACCAAGAGGGGACTGAATCTGGTGGGAGAGAAATGCTCTCCCAGAGGAAACAGGAGATCCTGAGCAATGGTGTGTGAAAGGAGCTTAAACACAAGCCCCAGAGAAGACTAAGAACCCCTAAGTGAGGAGTGCTCAATCACAGGGCACAGAAGACTGAATAGTTCTAGCCTAGGAACCTATCTCACAGGACATTTTATGTCCTTTGTATTCACGTGAATGTAGTACTCACTGTTCTCCAATTGTCCCCTTTTCTGATGTGACCTTGGGGATATGTGGCCTCATGGGATCTTCCCTGCCTCCTCTGCTCTCCAGTGTCCACTCCAAATGGTGGTCTGGGAACCATGTCCAGCAGTGCTTGGTACCCTGCCCAGTCTCTCTATTTAACTCCCATACAGTTTGTGATGTCACAATGGCCTGGGGGAGGGGCAGGCACAGTTGTTTTTGCTACCAAGGCCTTAGAGAGGGTGTGGGACCCTCAGGACTGCCTGTGTCTCCCAGTGTAAACTTTCTTTGGGTCTAATGTCATCTGCCTCCACTGGCTGGAGTCAGAGGTCTGAAGAACCTGGGTCCAGTTCTGAGTCTGACCCCTTTGTCCCTGAGTTTAGAAATTTCTGGTGTGAGGCACCTGTCCCAGGCATGAGGCGTGAGGTCACAATGTGATTGTGGAGACTGGTAACAGAGCCTCAGTTTCCCATCCTGTCCCTGCTAGAGCCATGGGCCTCTTTTCCCCACCTTGTTCACAGGGACCACAGGCCTGGTCTCTAAACCTTGTTTCCTCATCTTCATCCTGGAAATCCTGAGTATTCCCTACTTCCCTCCCCTTCTCCCCTCCCCTTCTCCAACCCTTACCTGGCCAGTGCCTTTCACTTGGTTCCTGATCCTGCTGTAACCGCACCCAGATATGCTGTACCAGTTCTTTCAACCCTGATAGCAGGAGGTCCATAGGTTCATGTGAGGTCTTCATTGACAATTGGGAAGACCACCATAGGACCTTGATCTGTCCTTGTACTAGTGCTCCTCGGTCAGGGTCACTAGTGACCAGGCATATCCTGCACCTCTGTGACAGCCCCACCTAGGGTACCCAGTGCTACACAGTGAAACATGTCATCATTATCACCCTGCCTCCCCCACAGACTGCCCCATGAGCTGTGGTGTTGGAGGAGACTGAGATGAAGGGCCCCTGGGGATGGAAAGTGACCTTTTGTGGTTGCAGAACAGCAGCACAACTGGGTGTGCCTGGTGCAGTGGTGCCAGGTGCTCTCTCCTCATTCCCTGTTCCTCCTCACTCAGAGAATGGGATTTACCAATAAATGGAGGGAGCCTGTTGATGACTAGGGGACAGCGTTTTCAAACCCAAAGTAATCAAGTATCAAGCTCGTGGTGTCTTCATATCCCAGGGTAAGCCTCGGCCTGAACTCTGCCCTAAGTCCCCCTCCCCTTCCAGTACTCTCTCTTGTCAGAGTAGGGAGGGCCTTGGACTGAGACATGGGGTATGCTTCCCCTGAGCTTCCCCCTAGCCCACTGTGTGTTTTATATTTACAGGGTCTCTCTAGGATGCTCAGGGTGGTGTCAAACTTGATCTTCCTGTCTCAGCCCCTTGAGTGGCTGGCATCATAAATGGGGCTCCCTGCCAGATGCAGCCCTCTTATTGTTCAACAGGAGAACTTCCTTCACCAGGGCCTGGCATCCAGGAATCCATAGGAGACCCACACTAAAGTCAGTCAGCAAGCACAGTGTGTCTAAGTTCACACACACTCAGGCTCACTTGTGTGCTGAGACTGAAGCAGGGTCAGCCCCACTGTGAGAAGGGCCCAATCAAGAGCCCTGAATGCATGGTTTCAGGGGCTCATGTGTCTGCTATCCCTCCTTCCAGCCCCAAATGTGGGAGCCACAGGCTGGGGCAGCCTGGTCAACCTGGTCACACAAAACTTCCCACAGTAGTCTTGGGCCCCAGAAAGAACAAAGATCCAGTGTGTGCAGTGAGGGTCCCCTGAGATGAACTCTCTCTGTGTCTTCAACTAGTGGGATCCCTCTGCAGCTGGGGAAAAATGCTGGTAGATCAGAAATCCTTTCCTGTCTGGCTTCTGCACCATCATATAACTCTCTGTCTTCACATGCACCACCTACTGTTTCCCTGGCATCAGGTGCCCCAGGTGGAGACTCCCACCAGGACCACAGACCCACCTCCCAGGATTTTGCCCAGCTCTGCCAGGTTGAGAAATTTCCTGCTGTCCTTGAGATTCCTGACAGGGCTATTTCCTCCCAAGGCCTCTTCCAGGAGCCCACCACAGACCTTTCATATGACCCTTCATGTTAGGTCCCATGGAGAGGGCAATTGTGCAAAGGCCCCTCAGCACAGGTAAGTGATGGTAGGTGGGGATTACATCTGTGACCAGTTCCTTCCCTCACAGAACCAATCCCCAGAGCGGCCTATGTGCTGTAGTCTCTTACCATCTCAGAGGCTCCTCCGGCCCACAAGACCCCTGTAATATCTCCTAGGAGAGAGAGACAGGACTTACTATGTTGGTCCTCTGAAGAACTCTCCCATCAATGTTCTGCAGGGCAGAGCCCAGTGTTCTGCTGTCAGGGCTTGGCTGCCAGGTGCCTCCTTTGCTCAGAGTTCTCCTACTTTTGACCCTGACAGGTCACAGGGAGGCATGCTCTCCTGGTGGCCTTGCCACAGACTGCTGATTTTTCAGGTCACAGTTGAGAAGGACTGGGTTTTGACCACATTTTGTCCAGGCTCCTTTTAAACTGGAAATTTTCAAGAAGTCACAAATAGCTTTTCCCAACCCTAAACATTGACCTGCTCCTTCTTGACTGCCAGGGCTTCCCTCAAGCAAAGTCCGAGAATGGGAACCCTGGCCCTGAGGACAGAAGGATGACAGAGAACTCAGGGGACAGAATGCCCAGCTACACTCTGCTCTACCAGACAGCAGCCTCCACTTAAATGCCCCGCCTGCGAGATTGGGGCAGATTCACTATCTTCCCAGAAAGAGCAACCTGCATTTCAATTTGATTTCTCATTTCATGTTCTTTTTCCTCTTCTCGCTGATGCAGGTTGGCCATAGAATCCAGTTAGTGGGGAACTCAGGTTCAGGCTCTGTCCTGGGCCCAGGACAGAATTTGACCAGATTGATGGGACTAGAGTCCTCTGTTGGAGTCACTAGATACAGCTCCCAGGGTCTAGTCCAGGGTTGCTGGTCAAGAGTGAGGGACAGGAAAAGATGGTCCCTATTACTGCAAAGCTCAATCTTGTGTCCTGACTTTCTGACCCTCAGAGGCAGTGTTTATTTTATCACCACTCCTGGAAAGATGGAAGGATGACTTTTATGACTCTGGTCCCAAATTACGACCCTAGAAACTCCTTCCCAATGGGTACACAGGCCTCCTCCTCCCTGTTACATGCCCTTCAGTTTTCTTGAGCCCTTTTGGGGCCTCTCTTTCCAGTCTAGATTGTTTCATTTTGAACTGGTTTTCTGAAAGGTCCATTTGGATGTTTGTGACTGTGTTACTGTCTGCAGGCAAGAGGAGAGAGACAGAGCAACTGGGTTATTTTATAGAAAGTGTTTACAGACTGAGTACAAGTAGCCTGGAGAAAAATTAGGGTTCAAAGACCCCAGATGTGGGCACAGTCAAGGAGCTGCCAATCCACTGAAGAACATTGACCACAGATCCTCAGGGGAAACCAGATGCCACCCCAGCCACACCCCACAACCCTTGGAATGGAGCCACCAGGTTGATCCATCATGTCTGCTCCTCTTCTTCACCATCTACATGTTTTCTTTCATGAAGAGATGTGGATTGGGAGACATTCCCCTAAGTAACTTGGATAACCAGGGTTTACAGGGTTTACAGTAACCAGAGGGCATAAGAGCCAAAAGTATCTCTTCAGACAAAACAGATGTATCTCTTAAATGTGCAAAACCAAAAACACGAAAGTACCAGTCAAACTCCCCAAACTCATAAGAGGCAGGAGAGTGTGCATGAGGAGTGAGTGTCTATGTGGAGAGTGCCTGTGGAGTGAGTGTGCATGAGGAGATTTTATGAGACATGGGTGTTCATGTGGAATGTGTATGAGGAGTGTGCACATGGACTGTACATTAGGAGGAAGTGTCCCTGCAGAGTTTGCATGAGGAGTGATTGTGCATGTGGAAAGTGCATGAGCAGCAAGCGTGCATGTGGAGGGTGCATGAGGATTAAGTGAGCATTTGGTTGTACACAAGGAGTGAGTGTGCATGTGTTGTGTGCATGAGGAGTGAATGTGCATGTGGAGTGTGCATGAGGAGTGAGTGTCCATGGGGGTTGGCCATGAGGAGTGAATGTGTATATGGAGTGTGTGAGGAATTGAGTGTCCATGTGGAGTGCACATGTGGAGTGGGTGTGCATGTGGAGTGTTCATGAGGCATGAGTATGCATGTGGACTATGTATGAGTGCTGTGCACATGGATTGTGCATTACGAGTGACTGAGTGTGGAGTTTCCATGAGGAGTGAGTGTGCCTGTGGAGTGTGCATGAGGAGTGAGTGTCCATGGGGGTTGGCCATGAGGAGTGAATGTGTATATGGAGTGTGTGAGGAATTGAGTGTCCATGTGGAGTGCACATGTGGAGTGGGTGTGCATGTGGAGTGTTCATGAGGCAAGAGTGTGCATGTGGACTATGTATGAGTGCTGTGCACATGGATTGTGCATTACAAGTGACTGAGTGTGGAGTTTCCATGAGGAGTGAGTGTGCCTGTGGAGTGTGCACGAGGAATGAGTGTGACATGGAGTGTACATGAAGAGTGAGTGTCCATGTGGAGTGTGCATGAAGAGAGCGTGTACATGTGGAATGTGTATGAGGAGTAATTGTGTATGTGGGGTGTACATGATGAGTGGGTGTGCATGTGGAGTGTGGATGAGTGAGTTGCATGTGGAGTGTGCCTGAGTGAGTGTGCATGAGGATTGAGTGTCCATATGGATCATGCATGTGTAGTGAGTGTATGTGGAGTGTGCATGAGGGGTGAGTATGTATGTGGAGTGTGAAAGAGGAGTGAGTGTGTGGGAGGGGAGTGTATTAGGAGTGTACATGAACAGTGTGCATTAAGCGTGAATGTGCGTGGGTGTCCCTGAGCAGCTAGCAAGCATGTTGTTCTCCTTGTTGGCATGAAGGTCCCTGGGACCCTGCAGCTGGTAGTGCAGTGTGCATCCCTGGCCATCCTCCACTCTGGTTTGTTCCAGAACTGCTCTTTCGGGCTTTGGGAATCTCTGATTCTCACCCACCCCAGTCCTTTACTGCCTCCCCACCTACCCTGGGCCTGGAGACCAGGTCTGGCAGGGAAAAGAAAGACAGGTTCAGCCAGTGTCTGGACAATGGTCCAGGGTGGGTGTGGGCAGTGAGGGGAGTCTGGCAACCTGTGGGCATTTCCTCAGGTGCCAGCCAGGCAGGGTGAATGGGAAACACTCTCCCCAGCCCCACCGGGTCAGAGGTCCAGGCAGCACCCTCTCTCCCATTCCACAAGGTCCCTGAGTTGGGCTGCAAGGAGTGACTTCCTGGGAGAAGGTTAGGCAATATCTGTGGGAGGGGAAAGCTGGCCCAGGTCAGCAGGGAGCCTGGGTATCCCCCGACCCTTTAAGCTGCATCTTCCTTCCTTTCCCTTCCCTTGCACTGTGAGTCACAGCCCCAGTACCTTGGGTCTCCAGGACCATGCAGGTTGGGGTTGTAGAGAAACCCCCAGACAGGGAGAGTTCCCATGGCAGGACTCTGGGCTTAGGTGAGGGGGTGCAGAGGGAAAGAGAAAGCAGGGCTAGCATGCAGAAACGGGGTCCACAAGGTCCTGGTGGGTGTGGGTGGCTCTAAAGGAGTCTGGGAGGTGGGGGCCTGGGCCAAAGGGTCGAGGCAGAAAGAGACGTCTGAAGGAGTCTGGCAGGTGGAGATCTGGGGCAAAGTGTCTAGGCAGGAGGAGGGGTCTCAAGAAATGAGGGAGGTGGGGACCTGGGGCACAGGGTCCACACAGGAGGAGGGTCTGAGTGAGTCTGGCAAGTGGAGACCTGCGACAAAGGATTCAGGCAGGAGGAAGTGTCTGAAGGAGTCTGGGAGGTGAGGACCATTGGCATAGGATTTAGGAAGGAGGATGGATCAGAAGGAGTCTGGGAGGTGGGAACCTGGGGCACAGAGTCCAGGTAGGAAGAAGGGTCTGAAGGAGCTGGGGAGGCAGCTAGACCCATTCCAAGGCCTACTCAAGGCTGGCAGCAAACAGCTCTGCTAGAAAATGCAGGTAAATCAAATTCTCCTGTAAGTCCAGAAACAAATTCCACATGAGAAGGGAAAGAAGACAGTTCTAGCCTCGAATAAGCATTAAACCAGGAAAACTCGGTTTCACAGTCATCTGCTAGGAGACTGATTGTGACTCTTGAGCTCCCTGTCCTGTGCCCAGTACCTCTAGCCAGCACACATACTCTGTTGAGGTTTCTGCATCAAGACCTGCAACAGGAGACCTCCAAGGCCTCTCTGTCCTGTCCCTGGATTCTCCTGGGAATGAAGGTTATTAACACAGTAGCGAGGGCTCAACCTGTTGCAGGTTAAAGGCATGAGAGCCAGCTTTCTGCTGCTGTGACAAAATAACTTAAGTGAACAGCTCATTAGGAGGAAAGGTTTCAGAGGTTTCATTCCACGGTTACCTGACCCTGCTGCTCTGCTCTGTGGCAGCACAGCACATCATGGCTGGAGTTTGTGGCAGAGGCCTGAGACCCTCAGGGCAGCTGGGATGCAAAGAGACAGGAAGAGCCAGGTCCCCAAACCCTCACCCTCTCCCACCAGGCCCGACTCCTAAGGGTCCCACCTCTTCCAACAGCGCCACCAAGTGGGGACTAACTTCAACACAGGGAACTCTGGGTGGGCACTCCTCTGGACCTCAGCAGGGCACAGGTGACCTCTTGAAGCAGGGTGTGCAGCTGCAGAGACTCAGGAGTGGTCAATGAAGGGACAAAGTGTTAACAAGGCTGCAGCCATCATTCCCCTGACATTTTTCTCCTGCCACTCTTTCCCCCCCGACACACAACATTTTAAAACCTAGATCATTAGTCCACAAACTTTCTCATCAGTCATTGGTCAGATTGCTATTAGCCCGTGAAATTCACATATTAGATTAATTTCTCCTCTGCACTTCTCTCTTTCATCCTTCAGGGCAGACACTTTGCTCGTCTGTTTAATAAAATCTCTTGTGTGAGTTCCCGGGTTCAGAGTGGTTTTCTGAGTGCTTTCAGTCAATGGGTGTGCTGTCAGGCACTGGTCTCTGATTGGTTCACATGATCAGATACCCCTAGGCCCAGTGAATCTTTGCAGCATAACCTAACTGACAGGACTGGGGTGGGGTCACCCCAGCAGAAATCCTCCCATTCCCTCTTACAGTCTGAATGTGTGATGCCCCAAATTCAGGTTCATGCCTTAACCCCAATGAGATGATATCAGAGGGCCATTGGGAGGTCCTAGGTCATAAGCATGAACCCTTCCTGATTGCTGCATACTCTGGTCCAGTGAGTTCCCTGCCTGGACCACAGGTTAGGACCAGACTCCCAATCTACTGTGCCTCAGTTTTAGGCTCCAGCCTCCAGCACCTTGGGCATAAATTTCTGTTGTTTATGATCTCTCTGGTTTGTGTTTTGCTGCAGAAGCCTGAACAACCTAAGACATCTAGCACTGGGCATGAACTGGCTGTACAAACATGTAAAATGTGGAGGTGCATTTGATCCTGTGTAGACAGGAGGGACCTAAGGAGGACTGAAGTGCATGCTGGAGAAAGCCCACATTGCCACACATAGAACTTTGCTAGGAAAAGTCAGGTTCAATGGCACAAGGACTCTGGAGACTGAAGCAGGAAGATCACCACTTCAAGGCCAGCCTCAGAAACTTAGAAGGCCCTGTCTCAAAATGAAAAATAAAGAAGGCTTAGTGGTAGAGCTCCCCGGATTCAGGCTCCAGTGCCAAGGGAAATGGGGACCACAGAGGGAAAAGGAAGTTCAATGATACATATTAAAATATCTCAAGGTGGATGACTCAGGGCATGACAAGTACTGGGACCTGACATCAGGTGTGCAGAGAAGAGATATTTCAAGCACCCCTGTCTGGACTAGTAAATCTGTAGCCCAGGGGCCAGTAGGTCTATGGGTGGAAAGTGACTGGCATGGTGTAGACAGATGTTCACCAAGCTTACCTGTGGGACAGTGCAGGAACTACAGAGGTAAAGTGGTGAGATCAAGAGTGCACAGACCTAATGAGAGCACTAGTCCATTTGATGGATTAAGAAGGTAATGGACTGGTATGTGGTCACTTAAGGCAGAAATGTGGTTGGAGGGAGTAGGTCACAGGAGCCAAGTCCCTGGGGACTAGAGTTTCTCCCCTTGGCTGCCCCTCCCCTCTCCCATACTCTTGGCTGCCATGAGTTGAGAAGCTTTCCTTGGTCATGTGCTTCTGCTGCCATGCTCTAAACTTGGGCCCAGAGCAATGGCATCTGCCACCTATGAACTGAACCAATAAAACCTGGAGACAAATAAACCTGTCCTCTTCTTCATTGTTCTCAGGCATTTTGGTCGCAGTAGCCAGAAGCTGACTAGAAAAATGACCCCTCAGAAATGAGAGGATATCTGGCTACCTGACACAATACTAGTCTTACCATAAGCAGGTCAGGGTAACTAGACATCTGTTCAGGGCCGTCTTGGACAAGGTGGCGCCTGGCAATGAACCAAAGGGCACTGGCTACTAAAATAAGGAAGTATCCGAAAAGGCTGCTTGCTTACTAGTTCCTTGGAGACTTATGACGTGTTAACGCCAGGCTCTAGGATTGGCTATCTAATATGCCGCGCGTGGACAGCTTGTGATTCATATAGTGCTATGCTGACATTCCTCTGCATGCTCTCCTGTGTGAGAGAAAGCTTTGCTATAATTGGTTGATAAGCTAGGAGCCTGGGGGAGGAAAGAGGGAGAGGGTGGAAGAAGGGAGATAGTGGCAGAACAAAGAAGGCAGGAAAACAGGGAGGACGCAATAAATCTCATCAAACTAAAGATTAGTGGTGTCTCCTTTCTCGGTGCCAGTTCCTCTGGACGGAACAGTCTTACCATAAGCAGACCAGGGTAACTAGACATCACCTGGGACTCCTGGGGGAGAACAAACTCCAACAAATCACCAGGCTTATCAGACATTGAGGGTGGGCTTCTTCCAAACGGACTTAGCAGAGCCTGTGCTGAAAGCAGACTCTACAGGAGGCCCATAGCTGGGCACAGGAGGAAGTTCTGCAACCTGACCACAGTGGGTTCATCAGAGCACCCTGGTCTTCCTTAGGGTGACTCTGTCCACACACAGGAAGGAAAGACTTGAAGAGAGCCTCAGCCCGCTTCTGGTCACCTCTGAAGTCAGGACATGTGGGCAGGAGGTCAGTCTGGAAGGCCTGAAACTGGAGTGAGAAATGGGACTGGATACAGGAGGACAGGCCAGCCTTGCTAGAGGACATCCAGGAACTGATGCAACTGCTCTCCCCTAAGGTTTCACAGCAGGCAGGACTTGGGAGCAAAGAAAGCCTTGTTGGCTGAAGACATGTGTGAGCAGTGTGCTGAGGGTGGGCATGGCACTGCTGGGTACTTCTCATAAACCATGAGAAGAGAATTAGGAGGATAGAATTTTACCAACAAGCAAGCCTACCTGAAAAGTTTAGAAAGTTCTCTGTCTATTCATCAGATGGGTGAGAGCAAGCTCAGGAAAGAAGGAGAGTATGGCCAATCATTCCTTAAGGACATAGGGCAGATGCACACTGGGATGACACAAGACTGGCCCCAAAGTCCTGGAGCGATGTGAGCTACCCCTCCCACAACAGGCCTGGAAGACAGTGAACCCAGGCAGGGGCTGCTGCTAGGTCCCATCACTAGATGGCTCCACTCACTCTCCCTCCTCAGCTCTGTGCACACATGGCAACCCCACCTGGATTGCCAGCTGTGAGGCCCAGGCAGAGGACCACCATGGGCAAAGCCACTGCAGAGTTCCAAGAGCTGAGCCTCTGGGGCAGAGCTGGAAACAACGCCCCAAAGCAGTGCTAAAAAGGGTGTCCAACTCCAGCCTGGGGTGGGACTGCTCATGACTCTAGCACAGAGGCAGTGCAGAACACCCACAGGGCATGGCCCAGGCACAGAGCAACAGGGTCAGGGCTGCTGCCTCTGCCACCCCTGAACAGGACATGACACCAATGCAGGATGGAAGGGATCCAGCCCTGAAGGTTTAAGGGGACAGCATCAAGTCAAAACATAGGGTATTTTTGTTGGTTTTTGTTGTTGTTACTGTGGATTATACCCAAAGATGCTTTGCCACTGAGCTGCATCCCCAGCCCTTTTTATGGTTTTATTTTGACACAGGGTCTCATTAAATTGCCAGTGCTGACCTCAACTTGAAATCATCCTGCCTCAGCCTTCCAACTCACTGGAACTGCAGATGTGTGCCACCTGCTCAGCAGAAAGAATTACTTCTTCAGCTCCAATGCAGACACAGCATGAATGGTACCTGACCTCACCCTGCAGTGATGAAAACGTTCACATGAGATTCTGGAGTTAAATGCCAAGGTAGACCTTGGGGACTCACATAAGGAAATGAATGATTTCAACATGTCTGAGAAGGAGAATGAGTAAGTATGTATTAGTCAAACTTAACACCTAAAACAAAGAAGGCTGAGTCATGTCAAGAGAGGGACTATCACCAAGAGGATTCAGTGGAATCAGAGCATTAGTGGGTGAGGGGCGCTCACCCACAGGACTCATAGTACACTGAGCAATTGTGGTTGAGGAGAGAGTTAAGGCAGGACCTGGAGAAGATTAAGCACAGATAGAACAGGCGTGTTCACCCAGAGGACTTACTGGACCCTGAGCAATGGTGGTTGAGAGGAGGTTTAAAGCAGAACACAGAGAAGATGGAGCAATGATAGATGATGCATGCTTGACTACAGGATCCAGAGGAGACAGAGGTCTTTTGGGAGAGGGCATCTCACATATAATGCTCTGAGATTTTGGAGGCTTTTGGAAAGTAACCGTTGGGCCACAGTTTTAGTGACCTCAGGAATGGTCAAATGGTCCCATTTCAAAGTTCTGAAGAAGTCCTCCGTAATGATGGGAAATTGTCCTTGGCCACATTTAACACTGTCTTTTGAAGGTGTTCATTTTGCCTGATGCCGGGGTCCAGCCCTAGCAGGAGTCCATGGGTTCCACACTGGTAAACGGGGCGTGGGGAGACAGTGTCAGCAATGGATGGAGAATGAAAGACACAGACTCTAGTTCTGGTGCAATCAATCCCACTTTATTCTGGGGAAGGCTGGGTTTATATACATTTTTCTCAGGCTATAATGGCAGTCTTGTGGTTAATATTAAAGAAGTTTCCAAAGTATAGGCAGAAAACAACAACCTTACAGATTATCCTTACCTAATCACAATTGTTTTAAGAATATCTAACTACATTGATGAGCTAATACAATGTTTATTTCCTTAATATCTAAACTCTATGTGACCTAAGACTATTCTTATTATTCTCGCAGTTAAAGCGATAGAAAAGTAATCTCATGTGACCATCTCTACTAGGTCCATCTGATTAACATATAAATTGCTGAGTTAAGGGTTACAGGAGGGCAGCGGTCCCAATGGTTATTGCGTACCAACGTTTATTACAGGGGTGACATATTCTTTGTAGGAAGGAAGGAATGTTGTGAAACCTTATTCTTTTACCTCACCACCACACATAAACAAAACCATCGTTAAAATTTAACCAGCCTGTTGGAGACAAAGGAAGATCTATAACTATTTTCTCCAGAGGTTTTCAGGGACTCATTGAACAGTTGTAAAATTATTTTTAATTTTGTTAGTGGTAAAGACCCATTGTTTTTCAGATTGTAGGTAATATTTTCTGGAATTTTTGTTGTATTCCCCTCATCCCCTTAAGCAATCTGTTCAGACTGAAATGAGTAATATATTATCAGAAAAACACAGCAGAAAAAACACCATGCTTCGGAGCAAAACATCCGGCAATTCCTTTTAGGATGAGCCTTTGCAATCATCCTCCAGAGGATCTTTGTCAAGCACTAGATGGAATTCCAGATGCCCCCGCAGCCTGACTCTGAAGTCTTAGGAGCTCTCCTCTCTTGTCAAAAGAGAGCAGCCATTGACATATCAGAAAAAATTCTAAAAATACTTAAATATATACTTTCCATCCACTGTTCAGAGAGATGTCAGAAATCCTGGGCATGATACATCAACCATAAGAACTCAGCCACTTGATCCGTGGTGTGGAAATGGTGGACTATGAGTGATGAAATTAGGTCTTCAGTTCTGTGGGCATTGACACATTTTAAAATTTTCTTGGGTTTTCTGGCATTGGCGAAGAGCCTTTCCAGATGGCAGTACAAAAGCCACATTGAGGTTGTTGGAAAGAGGTAGTATCCACATCTCTCCAAGTTTCTACAATACTGTTGGTATGGATGCATAGTAAGTCTACAGATGTTGTATTGACTTTAGCCAGACTGGGTCTCACCCAGATATTTCACTAAGAGAACCAAGTTGCTTAGTACTCAGTAGAGAGTGAGTTTTGGAAGTGGGCCTACCCACAACACCCACAGAGCAATGAACATTGAGCACTGGTGGGAGAGGGGTGTTCATCCACAGTACTCAGAGGACTCTGAACAATGGTGAAGGAGGGGAGATTAAGGATAGTATGCAGAGAACACTGAGCACTGGTGGGAGATGGGCCATCACACACAGGACTCAAAACAAAACATGAGCAATGGTGGGTTAGGTGAGGTTAAAACAGAACACATGAAAGTCTGAGCAATGTTAGAATAATTAAGATCTCACACAGGAACCAGAGTAGACTGAGAAAAGATTGGATAGGGGAAATTAGCACATGTCATAGAAGAGATTGAGCACTGTTTGGTGAGGGGCACTCACCCAGAGTCCCAGAATATTCTGAGCCCTGCTGAATGAGAGGCGCATTCCCAGAGGACACACAGAGACAGAACAGAAGGGTAAGGAGAAATGTTTAAAAAATCAGGAAAAACCGAGCACCTGTGTGTGAGTGACACTCACAAAAATACTCAGATGACACTGAGCAATGAAGTCTTAAGGGAAATTAAAAACAGGACCAAGAGAAGACTGAGCACTGTTAGGTGAGGGGAGCTCACCCTCAGGACCCAGAAGAGTCTGAGAATGGATTATCTTGGGGAATCTGGAAGAGGACAGAGAGAAGTCTGAGCACTGTAAGTTGAGGGGTGCTCACCAAAAGGACCCAGGTAAGAATGAGCAAGGAATTGTTAGGGAACTCAGAAAAAAGAAACAGAAAATACTGTTCACTGTTAAATGAGGGGTACTCACCCACAGGACCCAAAGGAGACTCAGTAAGGATAGGTTATGTGAATTTTGAAAATTTAAAGAAGGTTGAGCTATGTTAGGAAAAAGACTGTCACCAAACAGTCCCAGTGGAATCAGAGCACTAGTGGAGGAGGGTTGCTCACTCACAGGACTCAGAGTACCCTGATCAATGGTGGATGAGGGGAGATTTATGGCAGGAACCAGAGAAGACTAAGCACTGGTGGGAGAGGGGTGCTCAACCAGAGGACTTAGAAGACCCTGAGAAATGGTGGTTGAGGAGATGTAAGTCATAACCTAGAGAAGACAGAGGACAGATAGATGTAGTGTATTTACCACAGGATCCAGAGTAGATGGAGTTCTTTTGGGAAAGGGATTCTCACATATTGGGGTCAGAGTTTTGGAACCTTTTTGAGAGTGTCCCTTGGGCCAAAGTTTCAGTGACCTCAGGTATGTAGGGAATGTTCCCATGTCAAAAGTCTAAAGAAGTCCTTCATAATTATGGGATATTATCCTTGGCCACATTTCACACTGTCCCTTGAAGGTATTAATTGTGCCTGACTCAAAGTTCTTAGGACATTCCTCTCTTATCAAAAGAGAGCAGCTAATGATGTATCAGGAAAGATTGTAAAAAAATTAAATATGTGCTTTTCATCCACTATTCAGAAAGATATCAGAAATTCTGGGCATGTTACATTACCCATAAGAATGCAGCCACTTGAGCAATGGTGTGAAAATTGTAGAGGATGAGTGGTGGAACAAGATCCTCAATGCTGTGAAAATTTACTTGCATTACAAATGTCTTCAGTTTTCAGGCATTGGGGTGGCGCCTGTCTGCATGGAAGCACCAAAGTCCTACTGAGGTTTTTGAAAAGAGAAAATATTCACATCTCTCCAAGTGTCCACAGTAATGTTGAGGTGGACATGCAGATAATATGACAGATGGTGTGCTGACATTAGCCAGATTTGGGATCATTCAGAGAATTCATTTGGAGAACCAGGTTGCCTAGGGCTCAGTGGAGAGTGATCACAGGTGGCAGAAGAGTGCCCACCCACAATACCTAGGTAGGACTGAGCAGTGGGGGGAGAGGGGCACTCAACCACAGGACTAAGGGGACCCTAAACAATTGTGCAGGAAGGGAGATTAAGGACAGGGCCCAGAGAAGACTGAGCACTGTTAGATGAGGAGCACTCGCACATATGAATCAGAGGAGTCTGAGCAAGGATTGCCTTTGGGAATCTGCAAGAGGACAGATGGAATCCTGAGGACTCTAAGCAGAGTGGTGTTCAGGAAAAGGACCCAGAGAAGAATGAGCAAGAAACAGTTATGGAACTCAGAAAAAAAGAAAGTGAGAAGACTGTGCACTTTAGGTGGGGGGTACACACACACAAGACCCAAATGAGACTGAGTAAGGGCAGCTTAGGAGACATACCCGCTTAAGCAAAGAAAGCTGAGCCATTAAGGAGAGAAACTATTACCAAGAGGACCCAGTGGAATCAGAACACTAGTGGGTGAGAGGCGCTCACCCACAGGATTCAGAGTACCCTGAGCAAAGGTGGATGAGGGGAGATTTAGGACAGGATCTAGAAAAGACTGAGTAACAGTGGAAGATGAGTGCTCATGAAGAGAAGTCAGAAGATCCTGAGCAATGGTTGTTGAGAGGAGATTTATGGCAGAACCAAGAGAAGACAGAGCAAAAATAGATGATGGGTGCTTGAATACAGGATGTGGAGGAGATGGATGGAGGTCTTTGGGGAAAGGACTTTTCACCTATAGTGCTCTGAGATTTTGGAACTTTTTGGAGATTATTCCTTGGTCCAAAGTTTTGTTGACCTCAAGTGTGATGGGAATGATCCTATTTCAAAGATCAAAAGTCCTCCATGCTGATTGTAAAAAGTTCACACTGTCTTTTGAAGTTGAGCATTTTGCCTGACTTCTGTCTTAGGAGGTCTCCTCTCTTGTTAAAAGAGAGCAGCTAGTAACATATCAGACAAGATCCTGAAAATATTTATATATATGCTTTCCATGTACTGTTCAAAGAGATGTCCAAAATCTTAGGCATGCTATTTCACCCATAGGAACTCAGCAACTTGAGCAATGATGTTGAAATGGTTGATGATGAGTGGAGGAATGAGGTCTTCAATGCTGTGTGCATTGACATCCTTAAAAATTGTCTTGGGTTTTCAGGCATTGGTAAGGAGCCTGTTTGCATGGCAGCACAAAAGGCCTATTGAGAATGTTGGAAAGTGGAAATATCCTCACCTCTCCAGGTTTCTACAGTAGTGTTACTATGTTCCTGCAGATAAAAACAAAGATGGTGTACTCATTTTATCCAGAAAGGGTATTTACAGAGATTTCACTAAGAGAACCAAGTTCCCTAGGACTAGGTAAACATTTACCACTGGTTGCAGAACTATGCCCACCCACAATAACCAAGGAGATTCAGAATCTGTAGGAGAGTGGTGCTCAACCACAGGACTCAGAGGATCCCAAAAAATGCTGCTGGATTGGAGATTAAGGACAGGACCCAGAGAAGAATTAGCACTGGTTGGAAAGGGACACTCAACCACAGGATTCAGACCATGAGCAATGGTGGGGTAAGTGGTGCTAAAAACAGAACCCAGAAAAGGCTGAACAATGTTAGGCTATCAGATCACACACATGAGTCAGAGGAGGTTGAGATAAGTTTGGCTATAGGAACTTAGCACATGTCCCAGTGGAGAGTGAGCAATGCTGGATGAGGGACACTCACCCAGAGGACACAGAAAAGACAGGAACCTGGAGGACAAGGAGCACTCCAAAACAATATTCAGGGAAAAGAGAGCATCTGTGTTTGAGGGGCACTCACCAGAGGACTCAGATGAGATGAAGCAATAGTGTGTGAATGCAGATTAAGGACAATACCCAGAGAAGACTGAGCACTGTCAAGTGAGGTGGGTTCACCCACAGGACCCAGTGGATTCTGAGCAAGGACATCATTGGGGAACCTGGAACAGGAGAGATAGAAGACAGAGCACTCAAAGATAAGGGACACTCAGAAACAACCTAGAGAGGAATGAGCAAGGAATGGTTAGGGAACTCAGACAAAAGAAAGACGGAAGACTGAGCACAGTTAGGTAAGCGGGGCTCACACACTGACTCATGGAGACAGAAAGGAGAGGTTAGGAGAACTTTGCAGCTTAAATAAAGAAGGCTGAACCATTTCAGGAGAGGAATTAACACCAAGAGGACTCAGTGGAATCAGAGCACTAGTGGGTGAGGGGCCCTCAGTCATAGGACTCAGAGTACCCTGAGCAATGGTGGATGAGTGGAGATTTAGGGCAATACTGAGAGAAGACTGAGTACTGGTAGAATAGGTGGGTTTACCCAGAAAACTTAGAGACCCGGAGCAATGGTGTTTCAGAAGAGGTTTAGTGCAGAACCCAGAGAAGACAGAGCAAAGATTGAAAAGTCTTGCTTGACTAGAGGATCTAGAAGAGACAGAAGTATTTTGGTAGAGGGGTTATCACCTATAGTGTTCTGAGTTTTTGGAAGCTTTTGGCCAAAGTTTTAGTGACCTCAGGTATGGTTGAAATGGCTTTATTTTGAAGATCTGAAAAAAAATCCTCCATAATGATGGAAAATTGTCCTTGGCCAGATTTCTCACTCTTTTGATGGTGTGCAATGTGCTTGTCTCAGAAGTTCTAGGAGTTTTTCTCTCTTGTCAAAAGAGAACATCCAGTGACATGTCAGAAAATATCCTAAAAATACTTAAATATATAGTTTCATCCACTGTTCAGAAAGATGTCAGAAATCCTTGGCATGCTACATCACTCATAGGAATCTAGCCACTTGAGCAATGGTGGATGAGTAAAGGTGGAATGAGGTCTTCAGTTCTGTGTGCATTGACATTCTTTAAATTGTCGGGTTTTCAGGCATCAGTGACAAGCCTTTCTGAATGGCAGCACCAACTGCTTATTGAGTTTGTTGGAACAAGGAAGTATCCACATTGCTCCTATTTCTGCAGTATTGTTGGTAAGGACACACAGATAAGGGAAGAGATAGTGTGCAGACATTAACCAGAATGGGACACACCCAGAGATTTCACTAATAGTACCAAGTTGCCTAGGGCCCAGTAGAGAGTCAGAACTGGTGTCAAAAGTGTGTTCACCCAAAACACCCATAGGGGACTGAGCACGGGTGGGAGAGGGGCACTAAACTACGTGACTCAGAAGACGCTGAGCAATGGTGGTTGAGAGGAAGCTTAGGGCAGAACCCAAGAAGAAAGAGCAAAGATACATGAGATTAGCTTGACTACAGGATCCAGAGGAATCAGATGTCTTTTGGGAGAGGGGTTCTAAGCCTATAAGGATCAGAATTTTTGAAACCATTTTAGAGCATCCCTTGGGACAAAGTTTTATTGACCTCAGGTATTGTCAGAATGGTCCTATTTCAAAGGTCTAAAGACATCCTCTGTAATTATGGGAAATTGTCCTTGACCACATTTCACACTGTTTTTTGAAGGTGTGGATTGTGCCTGAATCAGAGATCACAAGAGATTTCCTCTCTTGTCAAAAGAGAGAAGCCAGTGATATATCAGAGTATATTCTGAAAATACTTCAATACAAGCTTTCCATCCACTCTTCAGAAAAATGAAAGAAATCCTGGGCATGCTACATCACCCATAATAACTCAGCCACTGGAGCACTGGTGTGGAAATCGTGCATGATAAGTGGTGGAACAAGGTCCTCAGTGCTGTGGGAATTGACATCCATTAAATTGTCTTGGGTCTTCAGGAATTTTTGAGGAACCTGTTTTCATGGCAACACCAAAGTCCTATAGAAGTTGTTGGAAAGAGGAAGTAACCATCTCTTCATGTTTCCACAGTGGTGTTGGCCTGGACACACAGATAAGGACTGAGATGGTATAGTTACATTAGCTGGAATGGGACTCACCTGGAGATTTTACCTAGAGAAACAGGTTGCCTAAGGCTCATTCAGGAGTGTGCACTTGTGTCAGAAGTGTGAACACTCACAACACCCACAAGGGACTGAGCACTGGTGGGAGAGGGGCACTCAACTGTAGGACTCAAATGACCCTGAAAAAGGTGGGAGAAGGGGGATTAAGGACAGGACTCAGAGAAGATTGAGCACTGGTGGAGGGGGATGCTCACCCACAGTACTCAGAAGACCCTGAACAATGGTGGGGTAGGCAAGGTTAAGAAAGAACCCATAAAAATTGAGCAATGTTAGGCTATATATGATCACATACAGGAACCAGAGGAGCTGAGAAAAGTTTGGCTAGGGGAACTTAGCACATGGCACAAAGAAGACTCAACACTGCTGGGTGAGGAGTGCTCACATGGAGGTCCCAGATATTCTGAGCACTGTTGGATGAGTGGCGCTGACCCAGAGGACACAGAGGAGACAGAGTACTGAAGGGTAAAGGGCACTCCAAAACAATATTCAGGGAAAGCAAACCACCTGTTTGTGAGTGGCACTCATCAGAAAAGTCATATGACACTGAGCAATGGTGTGTGAAGGGAAATTAAGGACAGAACCCAGAGAACAATGAGCACTGTCAGGAGAGGGGTGCTCACTCACAGGACCCAGAGAATTCTGAGCTAGGTTTGCTTTGGAGAACCTAAAATAGGACAGAAAAAAGACTGAGTACTCAAACATGAGAAGTGCTCATCAAAAATTCCATGAGAAGAATGAGCAAGGAATAGTTAGGGAACTCAGAAAAAAGAAACAGAGAAGACGGCACTATTAGGTGAGGGTCATTCACCCACAGGACCCAAAGAAGGATGAATAAGTACAAGTTAGGCAAACTTAGCAGCTTAAACAAAGAAGGCTGAACCATGTAAGAAGAGGGGCTATCACCAAGAGGATCCAGGGGTTTCAGAGAACTAGTGCATGAGGGGCACTCTCCCACAGGACTCAGAGTACCTTGAGCAATGATGAATGAGAGAAGATTTAGCACAGGACCCAGAGAAAACAGAGCACTGGTGGGACAGGGGCTTTCAACCAGAGGGCTCTAAAGACACTTAGCAAAGACGGTAGGGATGAGGTTTGAAGACAGAGCAAATATAGATGTAGGTGCTTAAATACAGTATCCAGAGGAGACACATGTCTTTTGGGAGAAAGGCTCTCACCTATAGGAGTCTGAGTTTTTGGAACCTTTTGTAGATTATCCTTTGGGTCAAAAGTTTAGTGACCTCATGTATGGTTGAAATGGTCCCATTTTTAAGATCTGAAGACATCCTTCACAAAGACAAAAATTGTCCTTAGCCACATTTCACACTGTCTTTTGAAGGTATGCATTGTGCATGACTCAGAATTCGTATGGGTTCTCCTCTCTTGTCAAAAGAGAGCAGCCAGTGACATATCAGACAAGATCCTGAAAATACTTAAATATATGCCTCCATCCACTGTTGAGAAAGATGTCAGAAATCCTGGGCATGTTACATCACTCGTAGGAACTCAGCCACTTAAGCAATGGAATGGAAATTGTGGTTGATGAGTAGTGGAATAATGTCCTCATGGCTGTGGGCATAACATCTTTTGAAATTGTCTTGGTTTTTCAGGATTGGTGAGGAACCTGTCTGCATGGCATCATCAAAGGGCTATTGAGGTTGTTGGAAAGTGGAAGTATTCATATCTCTCCAAGTTTCCACATTAGTGTTGACCTGGACATGCAGAGAAGGCCAGAGATTGTGTACTGACACTAGCTGTAATGGGGCTAACCCAGGGAAATGACGAAGGGTACTGAGTTGCCTGGGTCTCAGTGGAGAGTGAGTACTGGTTGTGGAAGTCTGTCCACTCACAAAACCCACAGGGGACTGAGTATTTGTGGGAGAGGGGTTCTAACCCACCAGAGTCACAGGACCCTAAGCAATGGTGGGGGATGGTATATTAATGATATGACTGAGAAAAGAGTGAGAACTCCTAGTTGAGAAGTGCTCACCCACAGGGCACAAGAGACTGAGCATTGTTGAGCAGTGGACCTTGTTCATGGGACAGTTTATGTTCTTTGTATTAATGTGAATTTAGCACTCACTGATCTACTTTTATCACTTGTTCTGATGTGACCTTAGTGCTGATCTGTGGCCTCATGGAATCTTCTTTGCCTTCTCTACTCTTCTGTATCCTCTCCTCATGGTGGTTTGGGAACAGTGTCCAGCAGTTTGTGGTGCCCTGCCCAGGCTCTCTCCTTAACTCCCATACAGTTTGTGATGTCATAATGGCTTAAAGGAAGGGGCAGACACAACTGTTTTAGCTACCAAGGCATTAGAGAGGGTGCTGGGCCCTCAGGGTTGACTTTGTCCCCCAGTGTAACCTTTCTTTGGGCCTAATGACCTCTGCCTCCACTGGTTGGAGTCAGAGATCTGAAGATCCTCGGTCCAGTTTTGTTTCTGACCCTGTTTTCCCTGATTTTAGGAATGTCTGGTGGAGCTGCTGTCACAAGCATCAGGGGTGGGGTCACAATGTGACTAGAGACTGGGTAACAGAGCCTCAGTTTCCCATCCAGTCTCTGCTGGAGCCTTGTTCATAGGGACCTCAGGCCTGGTCTCTAACCCTTGTTTCCTTGTGCTCAATCTCAGACTCCTAGTCTCCCCCTTCTGCCCTCCCCTTATCCAACCCTTACCTGGCATGTGGTGGGGAACCCCACCACAAAATGCTGTACTGTGTCTTTTACCCCAACATCAGGATATCCACAGGACCTGCTGAGGTCCTCAATAACAGGTGGGAAGAAAGTCCACCACAGGACCTCCATCTGTCCTTGCCCCTAGGGCTCCTCAGCCAGGATTATCTGTGATCAGGCAGAGTCTGCCCCTCCAACTCAGTCCTGCCCTGGTTCCCCAGAGTTATAGAGTGTTCTTTTTATCACTATGCCTCCCCCACAGACTGCCCCATGGTCTGTGGTTTTAAAGAAGGCTTAAATGCCTTGGCCCCTGGGGAAGGAAAGGGACCTTCTGTGACTGCAGAACAGTGGCATAGCTGAAGGTGCCTAGTGCAGACAGGCCCAGGTGCTCTCTCCTCCTCACTCCCTGTTCCTCCTCCCTCATATTTTATGGTATTTACAAAAAACAGCAGAATCTGGTGATGATTATGGGGTCAGTATTTCCAAACCCCAAGTCCTCAAGCACCAAGCTCATTGTGTGCACAAGTTCCAAGGGCAGCCTTAACCTGGACCCTGCCCTGATTCCCTCTCTCCTTCTGTTTCTTCCCTTTGTCAGGGTGGGGAGGTCCCTTTGGCTGGAACCTGGGGAACTCCTCTCATGAGATAAACCCCAGTCCTCTTTGCATTTTAGTTGGGACACAGTCTCTCTAAGATGCTCAAGGTGGCTTCTAACTTGATCCTCTTGCTCAGTTGCCTGAGTGACTGGCATCATAGGTGGTGCACCCTGCCAGCCTCGGCCACCTTATTATTAAACAGGAGACCTTCTTTCATTAGGACCTGGTGTTGGGGAAGCTGTAAGGCAGAACCACCCTGAAGCCAGCCAGGAAGCACAGTGGGTCTAAAGTCACACACACTCATGCTCCCTTGTGTGCTGAGACTGAAACCAGGTCTGTCCCACTTTCAGGGCCAATTGCAGAGTCCTGAAGAGCTTCCAACCCCTAGCAGGTCTCCAGGGGCTCATATGGCTGCCCTCATCTTCAACCCACAACTCAGAGCTCCACACTGGGGTGGCCTGGTCAGTCTGGTCACACAAATCTCCTCACAGTGGTTTTGGGCCACAGAAAGGAGGAAAGCTCAGCATGTCCAGTGAGGGTCCCCTAATGTGGGCTCCCTCAGAGTCTTCCACTGATGGGCCCCCTCTGCAGCTGGGAAAAAATGCTGGTAGATAAGAAATGCTTTTCTATCTGAGTTCTTCACCATAATGTGTCTCTGCATCCTAACATGCATCACCAACTAGGCTGTTGGCATCAGGTGCCCCAGTTTGAGTCTCCCAGCAGGGTCACAGACCCTCTCCCCAGGACTCTGCCCAGCTCTGTCAGATTGAGGGAATTGCTGTTGTCCATGGGGACACTGACAGGGCTGCGTCCTCCCAAAGACTCCTCCAGGAGCCCACCCAGGGCCCTCTACGGGACACTTCATGTTCAGTTCCCCAGAGGGGAAGTTGTGTGTTGACCTTTCATCACAGGCAGGTGCTGGTAGGCAGGGGGAAATGTCTGTGAACTTGTTCTTTCCATCCCACAGCCATCCCCCAAAGTGGAATTAGGAGGCTCCAAGAAGGGAATGAATGCATTCAACAGTCCAAGAAGAATGTGTGTTTTGGGAGGAGCTATGTGGCCTTACTTCTTGGTGACTACTCCCCCATGTTTAATGTTCAACTCCAAGGAAAATTGTGGGGGATGAGGTCATGGGACACCGCCCCTCTGGGAGGCATTGGTGCTCTTATGAGACAGGCCCAAGGAGTACAGGCTCTGCCATGTGAAACTCAGCCAGAGGGGTTTTCCAGGACCGAGAAAAGGGACCTGTGCAGACACCAAGGCTGCCAGTGCCATGATCTTGGACTATCGGCCTACAGAACTGAGCAGGAAGGTCAGATGCCTGTTAGTCAGTCTTGTATCTTTGCAAGTAAATGCCTGAGGCAGATGACTCTATGGAGAAGAGCTGATTTCCTCCGTGTTTAGCATGTCTAAGCCATGGAAACTGTCTCAGGTCAGGTCTAGTGAAGGCCTCATAATCTGTCCATGGGCACCACAAAAGCAGGGTGTGTGGAGTTAACATTCCATCCACAGGTGGTGCAGGCAGGCTCTGGCTTGTATAACAACCCTCCCTGAGTGCCACCCAGAGTCCCATAGCACCTCCTTCCTGGGGTCTCTCCACTGACCCCAGGACTGCCTAATAAGTCAAGCCCCAAATATGCCCCACCTTCACCAAGGGCAACCCTGCAGAGCAGCCTTCACTCACAGTGGACCATGCTGGGCACACCAACCACAACTGAACCACAGAACACTGCCTTTGAGACCCCAGCAGAGACCAAGAAGCACATGCCCTCCTTCCCTTCCTTCCTTCCTGGGACCCAGCACTGAGAGCAGTGGGGTGGATGCCTTTCTGATGGACAGATAACTTCCCAAAAAGTCAATCCCAAATGTACACCTCCTCCTCTCTGCTGGTCATGGAGAATAGAAATGCCCACAGTTCCCTTTGCTTCATGCAAATCTTCATACAAATCTTCCTGTGGTTCCACATGTGGTTCCTGTGGTGCCAGGTTTAGGACAGCCTGTTTTCAGCCTAGTTGTCTATGTCTCCATAGTCCTGAGGCTTCCCACATCTCATCCATCTCCAGTACACACCCTCTAGGCCTGAGAGACAACTCTTCTTCTGTGCCTGTCCATCTGGCTCCTGGGGACTGCTTCCTAACAGTATCCAGGTCTTGAGCCAGGAAAGACCAATCAGGGAGTGATTGGTCAGGCTGAGGGATCCTGGGGATGGGGCTCAGTCAGTCCGGCCAGGGGTCCTATGGGGTCTGGCTGTTATCTCAAAATGGTGGCAGTCATGTGTAACCAAACCTACAGGTACTGTGACAGTGAAATTCCAGGCAACAACACAGGGATTTGGCCTCCCATAATTCCATCTTCCCCTCTCCCTCTGGTGACCAGGGGCTTTCCTAACAGGAGACAACACCCTGCAGTCACTCAGGTGTCTGGCCCTTCTGCAGCAGATGGGGATTGTAGACTGTCCCTGAGTGTTCACCTCAGTGACTGCTGCCTTCAGCCCAGAGCCTGAAACAGGTCTCCAGGCAGCAGCCTCTGCCTTCCAGTCAGGGAATGACTTTGCATTGCCAGGTTCTTTGAATGGATTTTTCTTCAAGGTATTTCCTCCCTTTGCTGACCTACATTGTTGTTTTTCATTTCCTCCTCATGGAATATTTTGTTGAGAACATTCTGTAGGGCAGGCTTCCTATTTGTCAATTCTTTTAACTTTTGTTTATCATGGAAGGATTTTATTTCATCTTCAAATCTGAAGTTTAGTTTTGCTGGGTATAGGACTCTAGGTTGGCAACCATTTTCTTTCAGAGCTTGAAATATGTTGTTCCAGGCCCTTTTAGCTTTTAGAGTCTGGGCTGAGAAATCTGCTGGTATTCATATTGGTTTCCCCCTGTATGTAATCTGATGCTTTTCTCTTGCATTCTTCAAAATCCTATCTTTATTTTGTATGTTAGGTATTTTCATTATAATGTGCCTTGGTGTGGATCTGTTGTGATTTTGTGCATTTGGTGTTCTGTTGGCCTCTTGTATTTAATTTTCTATTTCATTCTTCAGGCTTGGAAAACTTTGTGCTATTATTTCATTGAATAAGTTGTTCATTCCTTTGGTTTGTATCTCTGTGCCTTCCTCGATCCTGATAATTCATAAATTTCATCTTTTCATGATATGCCATAGTTCTTGGAGATTGTGTTCATGATTTCTTACCATCTTCTCTGTTTGGGCAACTTTATTTTCAAGATTAAATATTTTGTCTTCATTGTCTGAGGTTCTGCCTTCCAAGTGGTCTAATCTGTTGGAGGTCCTGGAGATGAGGTACAGTTGGTCAGGCAGGGGTCCTGGAGGCAGGGTGCAATCAGTCAGTCTGGGGATCCTGGTGGCGGGGAGCAGTCAGTCGTTGTGAGGGCCCCGGAGGCAGGGAATGATCCATCAGGCTCAGGGATCCTGGAGACGGGGCTCAGTCAGTCTGGTCAGAGGTCCTGCAGGGCCTGGCTGTTATCTCAAAATGGTGGCAGCCATGTGTAACCACATGTAGTCACAGGTCTGTGGCAGTGAACTTCCAGGCAACAGCAGGCAGCTGGCGCTCCACTGGCTGTCTGTGGTCAGTTTGCTGACTGCTGCTGGATGAACGGGAGGTGAACCTCGGCAGTGGGTGATGAACAGGTGAAAGGTAGGTGATGGACAGGCAAGAGACAGGCAAATGGTGGATGATAGGCACCTGACAGTGAGCAATCTGCACTCAAAAATGTGTCGATATGCTGGCAGACTGTAGGTGATCACATTAGACAAATGGGGTAAACAGCAAGGGATCGATAAGTAGCAAAAACTGCCTCACCAAGAAACAGATATCCTCTGCTTGAAACCCGAGTTACAGAGTGACAAGGAAGGCAGCCTCCCTCTAGTCTGCCATCTTGGATCCCTGCATTGCCAGGTTCTGGTGAGGCTTCTCAAGTGGACCTGCCCAAGGCCTGGGCTCCCTGGCTGTAGTGTCACAGGTCCCTAAGACCCTCCTGGACTCACCAGAGTCCTGCACCCACCTGGGGGCTCAGTATCCTCTTTTTTTGGCAGCACTGCCACCAAATCAAATCCAGAAGGTTCTTCCCTGGATTTATTTTCATTTTATGTATATGATTAATTGATTCATACTGAGATTTGAAGTCAGGGATCTCTACCACTGAGTGACAGACCTGTTTTTATTTAATTTTGAGACAAGGTCTGGAAGTTGCAGAGGCTATCTTCAAACTAGCATCCTCCTGCCTCAGCCCCCATGGGCTCAGGGATTACAGGCCTGTGCTACCTGCACAGTGATGGCCTTTTAAAGAATTCCCAGTCTCTCATCCTGATTAGAGGTCACAGGTTTGTCACACACAAAGGTCTCTTCAAATCAGTTTATGTACCATTTCAAATTATATTAAATAAAAATATAAAATTATATTTGTGATTATCAAATATAAAGCCATATAAAGCCACTTCCTGCCTTCCCAATTCTGACCTGGCCTGATATGTTTCCTTCCTTAACCTTCATGGGTGCTCCCAGGCAGTGGGTCTCATGGTCAAACTGTTTCTCTCAGGAGACCACAGAGACTGTGAGCCCACCAGACTTCACTGCTAGGATGGGCAAGAGACCCAGCGCCAGCAGCAAGCAATGCAGTCCCTCTGTAGGTACCTGACTCAGCACGGCTGAACTTGAGTCAAAACCCCTTGCTGAGGCTGCTCCTCTTAGTCAGACCTCTCACCAGAGTCACCAGGGTCACCTATTGCTGAAGCAAGAGGATCCCATGTTCAGGGAGACTTATATTCTAGATGAAATACTGGAAGTGTTTGTGCATTTTAAACAGTGCTTATCTTTTAGGATACAAATGAATAATGGATAAAAATCTAATTGAAATAAGATTGGTCATGGAGTGTACTTGTTTAAACTGAGTAATGAATATATGAGAATTCAGTATAATACCTGCCAGACTTTTGCATATGTTTAACTTTTATCTTGATCATTTAAAATTTGATTTCAACTTGGTTTTCCTTTAAGGATTTTTTTGAACATCAGGTTTTCTAATCCTGATGATTTGCAGCACATTTCTTTACAGTTTTCCTTTTAAAATAGGTAATGCCAGAAGGAAATTCAAGACTAGAACTTCCTCAATCTTTTTTTTAGTGGGGAGCAATTGAACTGAGGTTTCACACAGGCTAGGCAAGTGCTCTACCACTGAGTTGCTCCTCAGAATATGTTTTATTATGAGACAGGGTGTCGATAAGTTGCCTAGACTGACCCCAAATTTGTGATGTTCCTATGTAATGGGGATCACAGGTACATCCTACCATGCCTAACCTATGATGCTCCCCACCTCTTTGCATGTACTGTCCCTTAATGCTTTTATGCAAAAGCAACAACATTGTACCACCCATAATGTTATGATGACCTTATAGACACACACCTGGGGAAACTACCTGGGCAAAGACAGAGGCCATTGGGAGGTGGGATATGAATGAGCAAAACACATCTTCATATGCCCCCAGCAGAATGGGAGGAGCTTCAGACTAATTTTCAGTCAAGTAGGGGTTCGCTCGCACCAGTGGATGGGTGGTGTGTAAATACTCAACACACCAGTAGCTGGTAGTCAGAAGGCAGCACAGCACAGATGAACATAAACACACAATAGATCAAGTCTCAGTTCAGCCATTGCTGCATGTGGTCTTGATCTGTGTCAGAGTTTACATACTCAATGCCCCATCTAATGGGCACTATTGGATTTTAAATACTGCATGTGGAGCATCAGTAAAGTGTTCACTGAGTTAATCTTGCTGTTTGTTTCCTGCATGTATTCAAGGGAACCCGAAACTGGGACTGACCTTTGGTTCACCCCAGGGAATATTGTTCTCACAGTGGTCTGATGGTCATGGTTTATGGTCATGTCTTGTACACTTAACCAATGTACCTGGGTCATTGCAGCCTGTCAGGAATGACACACACACACATATCAGACATGCTTGATGTTTGTCTGGCTTCATCATTGGAAGCCTAAGTTTCAGCAGCCCCAAGTGCCATGTAGCATGAGGCCTCTATGTGACTATCTCTCAGTATTAGCCCAAAACCCACCTGTTCCATTTTCTCTTGGCACAGACATTCTGCATATGTGCACAGATTTTCCTGCTGGAAAGAAGCATGTCCTGGGAGTCCCCAGATCAGGAAATGGTCAGCAGCCTGTGCCTGACTTCTCTGGATTCCTCCTGAGATGTATCTTTCCCTTATGCTCTCGATCCATATCTTTCCATTCTAGTAAAACTCATCCAAAAGTATATAAAAAAAGATATCCTTGAGAAGATGATGCAAGGAACACCTGCTGAAAAGTGGGAGGCAATGACCTGATCCTTGCCACAGCTATGTGGCTAGAGCTCAGTTCATCATCCTGGAAGGTTCCAGAAGGGGTAAGGCTAATATCAAGGAAGAGAGGGAAATGCATATGTACCATGTAGAACTGTGAGCCCAGTTACAGGAAGTCATCAGCACCAGGGGTGGAAGCACCAATGGTCCAGTCTAGGTGCTGGCCTGTGTCTAAGGCAGAAGAGGATGCCCTGTGACCAGCACCTGGGGAGGGCATGAAGGGTATGCCTCACCAAGGCCAGTTCCCAAGGGCTGTGCAGGTTGTGACCAGGAATGTGCCTGAGGGCCATTGTCTTCAACATCCTGGTCCTTCCACTGACTGCCATGGTCAGGGTCAAGGCCATGGCCAGATCCCTCCTCTAAGTGCACATGACCAGGCCTCATGAGCTCTGGCCTGGAACTCAGGGTCCAAGTACAGCAAGGAAAAAGAAAGCATATTGAAACCATCACTCCTGCCTCCTGATGGGCATTCTTATTCCTTCCACCTTTTTTTGGTGGTGAGTGTGCAACATTGAAGCCAGAATTAAGGACAGGTAGTTAGTGTAGAAATAGGGGATTGGGTCAAATCGAGGAAATGAAGCCATGAAAACCACCTGCCTCTGGAAGTTGGAGACTGCCCCTGTAAGAATGGAATATCAAGGACCTCCAGAGCCCATTGATTACCAAATTTACCTGCCTTTATCAAGGACAGCAAGCAAGGAGCTGCTAATTAATGCCCCCTGGGCTTGCCTGGCTTGTAGGCAGGAAGGAGAGATAAGGGGGGAGAGAACTGGAGAACAAAATAAACCTTAACCTGTAAAAGATGGAGGGTGCGCTCACTTGGGATTTTAGAACATCAGCCATGGCCCCCTTCTCCCTCCTGGGAGAAGTCCGTATTATCACCTTTAAATAAAACCTGCATAATATGCTTGCCTTGGTGTGCTTCTCTAGTGTTCAAACTTCAACTTTAGAGGGAGCAGAACTCATCACTGGTAAACGGCGGTATCACCATGATGGAGTTGTTATTACAAACTTGCATGTGCACATAGTGAGTTATGTCCTGTGGCCACTGTCACTCCCCAGCACGCCCCTTCTCCTTGATCCCTCTCTCCACTGATCTCCCTTGATTTTCATGACATTCCCCACCTTTCTTCTCCTTTTTTGCCTCTGGCTTTGGCAATAGGGAATCATGGACCTTACCTTCTGAGTTTCGTTTATTTCACCTAACAATATTCTCATGTTCCAGCCATTGTCATGGAAATGGCATGCCTTCATTTTCTGCATTGTGTCTCTACCACATTTTCCCTGTCTTCATCCATCAGTGGGCAGACACCTAGGCTGGTTCCAAGGTGGGGCTATTGTGAATAGTACTGCTGTAACATGAGTATGTGTGTATTGCTACAGCATGCTGACTTTAATTTTGAGTGAATGAATCCTGAAATATTTATAGCTGGAGCATAAGGTGGTTCCATACACAGTCTTTTGAGAAACATTCACAGTGATTGTGCTAATTTACATTCCCACCAACACTAAAGAAGTATTCATTTTCTCCACAGCCTCTCCAGCCTTTGTAACTGTTGCATTGTTTTCTTTATCTTTTTTATTTATTTATTTTTCTTATCTGGGATTACCAGCAATTGAACTCAGGGTCATTCAACCAGTGAGTTCATCCCAAGCCTTATCTTGAATTTACTTAGAGAGAGGGTCTCACTGAATTGCTTATAGCCTCCTGCCTTAACCTCCACAGCTGCTGGGAATACATGCATGCACCATAGGGGTCAGCTAACTGTATTCTTGATGACTGTTTTTCCAACTGGAGCAAGAAGGAATTTCCATGTGGTTTTGTTGTGCCCAAAGGCTCGAGACCCCACAAAGACCACCAGAGACCATGATCAATGCAAGCAACAAAGAGTCATTTATTAGCAAGCTCGAGCCTGGTCCTCTGCACCCTTGAAAACCGGTGACGCTAAGAGGCCCTGAGCCCTCGTTTAGCAGGGTTTTTGTAATGAAAGGCAAGCAGTTTTACAGTGTTCTTTTAATTGGTTAACATTTGAACAGCTAAACATTAGTCCTCCTCTGGTTGGGTCCTGCCAATCTATTTGATTCTCATTGGGTCCCACCAGAACTGAACGATCCTAGTGGAAGAAGAGAGGAGGGAAGGGGTGAACTATGCAGGAGATGAGTCGGGGCTAAGCACCGATAAGGTCTCCAGGCAACCGCACATTCCTCAGACAAATATCCCTTAACAACCTTGGTAAGCACAGGGTCCCAGCAGTCCTGTTTGTCCTGTATTGCCTGCAGATTGAGACAGTCAGCAGCACAGATACCACCCTGTTCTCAACATTCCCCCATTTCCAAGAACATTTAGAGAGCCAATCTTGGGTCTCTATTGTTTTAATTCTTGCTGCTTAATGGGCTGATATTGGGCCTTTAGCACCATTAGCTGTACTGTATTTATTCTATCTTTAACAAAAGCAATTAACTTATTGATTATACAAGGTCCTATAGATAAAGCTAGTAGCAACAATATTAGGGGTCCCACTATAGCAGACACCAGAGTAGTTAACCAAGGGGAAAAATTGAACCAGGATTCAAACCAGCTCTGACTAGCTTCCGATTCTTTCTTTCTGTTTGTTAGTCCTTCTCTGACTTTTGCCATGGATTCCCTCACTACTCCAGAATGATTAGCATAAAACCAACATTTTTCTCCCAGGGCTGCACATAGACCTCCTTGCTTACAGTCTTTAAAGGCAGGTAAATTTGGTAATTAATGAGCTTAGGAGATCCTTAACATTTTATTCTCCCAGGGGCAGTCTCCAACTTCCAGATGCAGATGGTCTTCATGGCCTTCATTTCCTCAATTTGACTCAATCCCATATTTCTATACTAACTGCCTGTCCCCAATTCTGACTTCATTTACCCCTCTAATACTAGGAACTCCTTCACTGCTGTAGGGAAAATGGGCGATGACCAATCTGGCTTCTTCAAGCTGGAAGTGGGCAGCATGGGGCAAGCAGTTTGGAGTTCCCTTTTTAGAAATTGGGTCAACTGAGGGGGTCCAAGGTAGAAGTCTGGTTGGGGAAGAGCAGGCTGTAAAGGCATCTGGAGATGGGTGCTTCTATGAGAGAACAAAAAGACATGAGTACTGAAATGAGATTGATACAATATAAATGTTGCGGAATCTGAAACATGCCAATGCATATCATAAAGATGACAGAAGTCAATAATTCCTCACCAGGGGGTGGAAGAACTGAGAAGTTGCTCCCATAACAAGGCCTAGCAAAGGCTGGAGGGGACAAGGCCTTTATTTGGGGACTTTAACATTGTCCAGGTTATCAGGAATGTAAACACAATATTTAACTCTTAATGTCATTGAGGTCCCCAGAAAATATAGTTAAGCTACTTAATGTCATCTGATTTTTATACAATATCCCTTTATTGGTATAGCCTGTGTTAAGTAGAGATCTCTATATTTCTGTTACTTAGGGCTAGATAATCATACTAGCAAACATAGATTAAGCCTACCTGTGACTGTAGGCCTTAAACTGACTAAAATCTTCTGACTCTGGCAGTTTCCCTTGATAGTTATCAGGCACATTTGCCTAAGAATCTTGCTTTTGTAGCTTCCACTCTTAATTTTAGTGGGTTAACACAAGTGTACATCTTAAGTTACTTTTAGCTATTATTTCTTTTAAATGTCCAAGAATGGCTATATTTTGGTTTTAACTGTTTCGCTGGGTGTCCAAGATCAAGCTGGTCAAATTGAACTGGTTCCTGTCTTGTTAAAGAGTCAGCTGAGTTTCCACAGGGGTCACTCATAGAGAACTTACGAGCAGCTTCTTAGCTCCATTAGTGCCATTGGTTAGGCAGGGTCTTCTCGATGAGGTGGCTTTCCTTGAAAGCATTAGGGGTGTCTCCCTTTTTCCATGACCCTCCTCTGCAGCAGATGCACTGAGTGATTTTCATCCTCTAGTCTCAACAATCTCCTTGATCAGGAGGTTGTGTGACCCAGAGTTGCAGTGCTCCTTAGAGAAGTTCTCTTATTCCCTTGGTTCAGGCTGACTTTGAGGGCAAGATATTGTTGTTGTTGTTGTTGTTTTTTTTTCTCTTGGCCTCTATATTTAATTCCAATTTCTAAGTTTGATCTTAATCATCCAGCAAGCCAGTCTCACCAGTCATAAAGTAAGAGTACTGGGCTTTAACTTTAATGTCCATAACTTTACAGTCATTTACCTTTTATTAAAGTACTACCACATACTATCTGTTTTGAAGGTGATGGCCTATTATCACAAGTTACCTAGGTTGTATGTTCTGGAAGCAGCTACTTCTGCAAAATAGTAACAGGCAACAGTTTTACAAAATGAAATTAGCAAGAGTAAAAACATATTTAGCTTGTATAATAGTTATCTTGAATTTTGGTTGAGTTCTACACTATATAACCTGTTTGAGATCACAGTAATCTTTGCAACAAACATCAAACTTTTGAGCACAACTTTAAATGAGTTAAAGTCTGGCTTACTATGGAGCCATTCTAACATGTAGCAGGGTGAGGCAGAGCTTTATCTCAGGTAAGCCTTATCTCTTCACAAGTCTTAAGTAAAATCTTCTAATCCTAAAGCTAATTTATGCCCCTTTTGCCATGACCAGCATGACCAAATTTTCAAGTTCAGTGGGGGTCAAAGGAGTATTAGAAAATAAAGGTTTATAAACACAGATTTTGAAAAATAAGCTGAGATAGATGGAGCTCTGTTCTCTGATGGAAATGCAGACCTAAAGAGTTATGTTAGCAATCTTTATGTGTGTCTTATTATTAGGTTAAAGACTATGTAAGCATTATTCTTTGTTTTCAGGAGATTTACAGAGACTAGAACATCTACATAACTTTTTCCCACAACTACAAAGTGCAATGTTAGGATCTCTGTGTAGCTCTCAAAGAAGTCCACTGTCCAAAGTTACTGTAAGGTGGGCAGGAACTAGAGAAGGTAACTGATGAAACACTGGTTATCTATCAAAACAATTTCTTTCTGTCCAAGAGCTGTGTGCCTGAGATCAATGTAAGAGCTGATAGGACTCCTGTACAGAGCCTCCCCAGGGAGGCTACTGCCACAGCAGTTAGGCATCTTGTACTCCTACACAGGAACACTCCCAGGCAACAGGCATGCTACAGTCATGAAGTCAGGGACCCCAATCTCAGTCATTGTTGTCCCATTTTTGCTATTGTGCATTACACTCTTTCTTAAATGTCATTTTAAGAAGTTTACATATATTGATTCCTAAGTCCATATGAACATTAGTTAACACAGTCTACCATTATATCCAAAACAGGAATCAATCAAAGAAAGACTGAGAGAGCTTTTAACTTTTCTTTTGTGTAGCAAAATGCTTTCACCTTCTATGATATGAACCTTTAAACAAATCAGGCTGTCACTAACTCTTAGATATATATTTACATTTAAATTTTTATCTCAGTGAAATAAGTAATCAATTTTACATATACCTTACTGATAAGATGTCCCATAATGGAACATTAAATGATAGATAAATCCCTAATAAAATGTACTCTCTTTAAGTTTAATATTACCAGTACAGACAAGTTTATTCTGGAGAAGAGCAGCTTGACAAATTTCCTGCTTTAAAAACTTGTATACCTGGAAAATATGAATACATTTAATATACAAGGAGTGACCATTTCACAATTATCTTGACACTTTAATCTTACTAAATTCAGTTTTTAAAGAAATATTTAGACTCTGTAACATAGTACAATACTCTTAACAGTTGTTTAACCATAATTGTATAAACCCCAATTTTTAAGACTAATTGTTTTAAAGAATAAAACTTAATAGACACAAAGTTAAGAGTAAATTAGTATTTCTAAGAAATACTTGCCATTTTACCATGTCATTTTACCATATAGATTAAACTTTGGCTTATATCAGAACATTAGTATTTCACCTTAGGAAAAACCTTAAATAGTTTTAGCTGTCTCACATACATACAACCAACTTAGTTACACACAAACTTGTTGAAACTTGCCCTTTACTTACACAGACTTTCTTAGCACTTACTTAGACTCTCATGTATTCCATCACACAAGCACTTTCTTACCCAGAAACATTTTCTTTTCCTTTTTATTAAATATATTTCCATACCCAGAACCTTTTATTTTCTCTTTCCTATCTGTTGACCTCTTTTTGTCCACATTCTGAAACACTCTTATGAAATTTTTGAATTTAGACAAATTACTCCGATTTAACAAGATAAAATGCTTTGTGGTTTATAGTACTCTAACTGAAACACAGTGAAAGGGGAGATGGTAACTCTAAATCCAAATCTAAGAGTTCCTTGGAGCTTTGCAGAACTGGAGGAGGAGCAGGGGGGAGTGGTAAGGGAGCAGATGGAGTGCTCACCCTCCGGGTTGGAGTTTTACCTGTTAGAACATAACTCTTAATAACCTTGTTTTTAGTAATGACACAAAGCGATTTTAAACACTTTTTAATTTACCACCCTATGAAACCACCTATAATGTTTAAGTATGTTACTCCATGGAATTTAAGGAGTTAAAAGTACTTGATGTTATTTAACAATTAGCATTTTAACTTTGCAAATTAATCAGATGTCACCAACAAACACATTTGAGTAATCCCATACATGTTAACTCTAATTCACTTATTCTGTAAAACCAAGATATCATACAAGTGTCCTGAACAGTATTTGCTGTCTCTTTCCTGCTGAAGAAAAGTCCTAGAAACAATTGATATTAGACATTGTTTAACATCAACATTCCATTAGTTTGACTACCTAGAGACTTGTGAGTTATTTCTAAAGACATTTTCTTTTATTAGTTTATCCAATTTAAATCGAACCCTTTAAATCATGTGAATAAAAGTATTTGGATCCATTTTTAAATTTTAATTTTAGGAGTGGTCAGTTTTGATACAGACAAAATATGACATTAGCATGACATACAAATAATACAAAATCAAAGGCCTTGTAACTTTATAGGTGAATCTCCATTGCAATGTAACAGATGTTCAAAAACTCTAGTTGAATAAAAAATAGAAGTGATCAAAAAGAAAAAAATCATTAACCTAGGTATGCAGGATCCAAATTATGAGCTCAAAAATATAGCATTAAAGAAAAACAAAACAAAACAAGAATCCTAGAAAATGAGTTAGTTCTGTGTAGCAGCCCAGGAGTTTAAAACCGACATCTTTTTTTTTTTTTTTCTTTTCTTCAGGTCATCCCCCTTTCCCGCTAAGACTGCTGCAGTTTACATTCCAAAGCAGGCTTCAGCAAGGCCAGGCAGGGGGGAGGGGGGATCACCTAGGATTTTTTTACCATTTTTCTTCCTGGTTGAGAAATCAGGTTAGGTTTGAATGCAGAAAATCACAAAACATTATTTCTTACTACTTTTGAGGAATGGAGCTGCTGAGCTCTCTGCCTAGGGGGATTGGAGTAAACAAATCTCTCAGGAACAAGGAGAAGGACTGTAAAGTACCCTGCAATGAGTATCCCTAAGCCTAAGATCAGATTAACACAATGAAGAATTTAATATGAGACAAGAGTTATGACCATATGGTACAATACACAGACAGACAGACATATAGCGCGCTAAATCAAAAACTGACTAGCTGGTATTTTGTCAACAAAAACAAACAATTTCCAATTGAGACAAAGTCGCCCAGATGCAGCACAAAAACTTCCCAGATGCAACACAAAGGCTGCCCAGATGTGACAAAGCGTCATCCAGATGCGACAGAGTCGCCCAGATGCAGCATAAAGGCTTCCCAGATGTGACAAAGAGTCATCCAGATGCGACAGAGTCATCCAGATGCAGCACAAAAACTGCCCAGATGCAACACAAAGGCTTCCCAGATGTGACAAAGAGTCATCCAGATGCGACAGAGTCGTCCAGATGCAGCACAAAGGCTTTCCAGATGTGACAAAAAGCCTCCCGATGCAACACAAAGTTTCCAGATGCGACAAAAGCTTCCTGACACAATACAAAGTTGCCAGATGCGACAAAAACCACCCAACAGGTCGAGAGGATGTCTCCCGAGACCCTGCTGGGGTCCTATAGTGCATCCGCCAGGACTTTGCCAGCCCAGAACCAGAACCTGCAGGCAATCCAGACCAGAAAACATGCGGCAATGCCTTACTCACTGACCGAAGGTGTCACTTATGACTCTATGATCAGGTGTCTGGGTGGGCTTGGGGCATCCCGGATGAGCCCCCATATGTTGTGCCCAAAGGCTCGAGACCCCACAAAGACCACCAGAGACCACGATCAATGCAAGCAACAAAGAGTCATTTATTAGTAAGCTCTAGCCTGGTCCTCCGCGCCCTCGAAAACCAGTGACACTAAGAGGCCCCGAGCCCTCGTTTAGCAGGGTTTTTATAATGAAAGGCAAGCAGTTTTACAGTGTTCTTTTAATTGGTTAACATTTGAACAGCTAAACATTAGTCCTCCTCTGGTTGGGTCCTGCCAATCTATTTGATTCTCATTGGGTCCTGCCAGAACTGAACGGTCCTAGTGGAAGAAGGAAGGAGGGAAGGGGTGCACTCTGCAGGAGATGAGTCGGGGCTAAGCCCCGCTCCCGTCCTTGATAGATAAGGTCTCCAGGCAACCGCACATTCCTCAGACAAATATCCCTTAACAACCTTGGTAAGCACAGGGACCCAGAAGTCCTGTTTGTCCTGTATTGCCTGCATCTGGGTGATTGAGACTGTTAGCAGCACAGATACCACCCTGTTCTCAACAATTTTGATTTGCATTTCCCTAATTAATGATGATGTTCAACTATTTTTCATACATTTACTAGCTGTGTGTATTTCTTCTTTAGAAAAGTGTTTAACTTATTTTCCCAGTTATTAATGGCTCGTTGTGCAGTTTTCTTAAGTTTTTAAGTACTTTATACAGTATAGATATTACTCTTCTGTCAGAAGAGTAGCTAGTAAAATTTTTTTTCCCAACTTTCACATTCTCTCTTCACAGTCTCATTTATTTCTTTACCTTACAGAAGGTTTTTAATTTGAAGCATCCCATTTATTGACTTCTGCCATTATTTCTTGCACTTTATGTTTCCTACTGAGGAAGTTGTGTCTTTGCCTTACAGCTGGAGTGTTGACATTAGGTTTCCTTGTAGGAGTCTCATAGTTTCTGATCTAATTCTGAGATCTAGGATCCATTTGACTTGATTTTATTGCAGGGTGAGAGATACAGGTCCAGACTCATTTTTCTACTGTGAATAAACAGTATCCCAGCACCAATGGTTACAAAGACTGCCCTTTCTCCAATGCCTGTTTTTGGCACCTGTGTCAAGTATAATCAGATCACTGTTGATGTGTGGGTTTGTCTCTCTTCTATTCTGGGCCACTGGTGTGGGTGTCTATTTTTAGACCAATACTATGTAGATTTATTACATAGGGCTGTAGTGCAATTTGAATCAGGTATGGTGGTGCCTCCTGCATTGCTTTCTCAACTTGGAATTGCTTTAGTCATTTGGGATCTTTTATTTGTCCAAATGAAACTTAAGACTGTTATGTGAGGCCTTTCCATCTTCTTGGGTCTTCTTCAATTTCCATCCTCAATGTTATATACCATTAAATGTAGAGATCATTCACCTCATTAGTTACATTTATTCCCATTTCTTTTTCATTTCCCTCTCTTTCTTCCTTCCTTATTCCTTTCTTCCTTTTTTCCCTCCTTCCTTTTATCTTTTTCTTTTTCTTTCTTTTTCTTTCTTTCATTTTCTTTTCTTTGTTTTCTCTCTCTCTCTCTCTCTCTCTCTCTCTCTCTCTCTCTCTCTCTCTCTCTCTCTTTCTTTCTCTTTTTCTTTCCTTTTTCTCTGTTAATTTTTTGACTGTATTGTGACTGGGAATATTTTCCTGACATCTTTATCAGCAGATTCACTGTTGATAGACAGAAAAGCTGTTGAATTTTGTATGTTCAATTTGTAAACACATACCTTGCTGAATTTTTTCAACTTTAGCTCCAGCACTATTTTTCAAGCAGTGATAATTTGATGTCTTCCTTGCCTATTTTTATCCCTTTTCTTTCCTTCACTTGACTACTTGCTCTGGATATAATTCCTAGAACTATATTTAAGTGGAGTGGTGAGAATTGTTGTGTTCTGGATTTGAAAGGAAATCTTTCAGTTTTCTGCATTTACTATGAGGTTGGCTTTGGGTTAGTTGAATATAGCCTTCATAATATTGAGTGTGCTTCCTTCTTTGCCTAGGCTTTCAGGGTTTTTATCATGAATGGATGCTGAGCTTTTTTGAAGGATTTCTCTGCATATTTTGAGGTGACAATGTGATTTTTGTTCTTAATTCTGTTTATGTGATGAATTATATTTATTGGTATTTTTATGTTAAACCATCCTGGTTACCCTGGGATCCAACGAGCCCGGTAATAGTGTACAGTATTCTGAATATGTTGTTAAATATGATTTGCTAATACTTTATTAAGGATTTTTCAATCTAAGTTCATTAGGGATATTGGTAAGTGGTTTGCTTTCTTCGTGTTGTCTTACTTGATTTTGATATGAGTGTGGCCCTGGCTTCATAGAATGAATTTAGAAGGCTCCATTTCCTTTCCAGTTCTTGAAAAAACTGGAGGAGCAGTAAAATTATTTCTTCAAAGCTCTGACAGAATTCAGCTGAGATTTCATTTTGTCCTAGGTTTTTCTTTTTTTTTATTTTAATTTATTTTTATTGTAAACAAATGAGATACATTTTGTTTCTGTTTGTACATGGAGTAACAGCATACCATTTGCGTAATCATACATTTACATAGGGTAATGATGTTCTATTCATTCTGATATTTTTTCCTTCCCCCCACCCCTCCCACCCCTCTTTTCCCTCTTTACAGTCCCTCCTTCCTCCATTCTCACCCCCCTCCAAGCCCCCATTATGTGTCATCATCCACTTATCAGCGAGGTCATTTGTTCTTTGGTTTTTTGAGATTGGCTTATCTCACTTAGTATGATGTTCTCCAATTTCATCCATTAGCCTGCAAATGCCACAATTTTATTATTCTTTATAGCTGAGGAATATCCCATTGTGTGTGTATATATATATATATATATATTACAGTTTCTTTATCCATTCATCAATTGAAGGACATCTAGGTTGGTTCCAGAGTCTGGCTATTGTGAATTGAGCAGCTATGAACATTGATGTGGCTTTATCTCTGTAGTATGCTGATTTTAAGTTCTTTGGGTATAGGCCGAGGAGTGGGATAGCTGGGTCAAATGGTGGATCCATTCCAAGTTTTCTAAGGAATCTCCACAGTGCTTTCCAGAGCGGTTGCACTAATTTGCAACCCCACAGCAATGTATGTGTGTACCTTTTTCCCCACATCCTCTACAACACATATTGTTGCTTGTATTCTTGATAATTGCCATTCTGATTGGGGTGAGATGGAATCTTAGGGTGGTTTTGATTTGCATTTCTCTTATGACTAAAGATGGTGAACACTTTTTCATATGTTTGCTGATTGCTTGTAGATCCTCTTCTGTAAAGTGTTTGTTCATATCCTTAGCCCATTTGTTAATTGGGTTATTTGAATTCTTCATGTAGAGTTTTTTGAGTTCTTTATATATTCTAGAAATTAGTGCTCTATCTGAAGTATGGGTGGCAAAGATATTCTCCCACTCTGTAGGCTCTCTCTTCACATTGCTGATAGTTTCCTTTGCTGAGAGAAAGCTTTTTAGTTTGAATCTATCCCAGTTGTTGATTCTTGCTTTTATTTCTTGTGCTATGGGAGTCCTGTTGAGGAAGTCTGATCCTAAGCCAACAAGTTGAAGATTTGGAACTACTTTTTCTTCTATAAGATGCAGGGTCTCTGGTCTGATTTCAAGGTTCTTGAACCATTGTGAGTTGATTTTTGTGCAAGGTGAGAGATAGGGGTTTATTTTTATTCGGTTGCATATGGATTTCCAGTTTTCCCAGCACCATTTGTTGAAGAGGCTATCTTTTCTCCATTGCATATTTTTGGCACATTTGTCTACTATGAGAAATTGTATTTATTTGGGTTTGTGTCTGTGTCCTCTATTCTGTACCATTGATCTACCTGTCTATTTTGGTGCCAATACCATGATGTTTTTGTTACTATTGCTTTGTAGTATAGTTGAAGTTCTGGTATTGTGATACCCCCTGTTTCATTCTTCCTGCTAAGGATTGCTTTAGCTATTCTGGGTTTCTTATTCTTCAAGATGAATTTCATGATTGCTTGCTCTATTTCTTTAAGGTACGTCATTGGGATTTTAATTGAAATTGCATTGAATCTGTATAGCACTTTTGGTAGTGTAGCCATTTGATAATATTAATTCTGCCTATCCAAGAACATGGGAGATCTTTCCATCTTCTAAGGTCTTCCTCAATTTCTTTCTTCAATGTTTTGTAGTTTTCATTGTAAAGATCTTTTACCTCTTTGGTTAGATTGATTCCCAAGTTTTTTTTTTTTTTTTTTTTTTTTTTTTTTTTTTTTTTTGAGGCTATTGCAAATGGAGTTGTTTTCCTCATTTCCCTTTCAGATGTTTCATTGCTTGTGTATAAAAATGCTTTAGATTTATGTGTGTTGATTTTATAGCCTGCTATTTTGCTGAATTCATTGATGAGGTCTAGAAGTATTCTGGAGGAGGTTTTTGGATCCTCTAAATATAGAATCGTGTCATCAGCAAATAGTGACAGCTTAAGTTCCCCTTTTCCTATTCATATCCCTTTAATTTCTTTGGTCTTCCTAATTGCTCTGGCTAGTTTCGAGGACGATGTTGAATAGAAGTGGTGAAAGAGGACATCCCTGACTCTTTTTTAAGGGAATGGTTTCAATTTTTCTCCATTAAGAATTATGTTGGCCATGGGCTTAGCATAAATGGCTTTGCAATGTTCAGGTATGTTCCTACTATCCCTATTTTTTCTAGTGTTTTGAGCATGAAGGGGTATTGTATTTTGTCAAATGCTTTTTCTGCATCAATTGAAATAAACATATGATTTCTCTCCTTAAGCCTATTGACATGATGGATTATGTTTATTGATTTATGGATATTAAACCATCCTTGCATTCCAGGGATGAACCACACTTGATCGTGGTGCACAATTTTCTTAATATGTTTTGGATATGGTTTGCCAATACTTTGTTAAGGATCTTTGCATCTATATTCATCAAGGATATTGGTCTAAAGTTTTCTTTCCTCGATGTGTCTTTTCCTGGTTGGAGTATGAGGGTGATATTAGCTTCATAGAATGAGTTTGGTAGGGTACCCTCCTTTTCTATTTCCTGGAATACTTTGAGAAGTATTGGAATGAGTTCTTCTTTGAAGGTCTTGTAGAACTTGTCTGAGAATCCATCTGGTCCTGGGCTTTTCTTGGATGGTAGATATTTAATGGCTTCTTCTATTTCATTGCTTGATATTGATCTGTTTAAATTGCATATGTCCTCCTGGTTCAGTTTGGGAGGAGCATATGTCTCTAGAAATTTGTCGATGTCTTTGGTAGTTTCTATTTTGTTGGAATACAGATTTTCAAAGTAGCTTCTCATTATGTTCTGTATCTCAGTGGTATCTGTCTTGATATTTCCTTTTTCATCATGAATTTTAGTAATTCGAGTCTTCTTTCTCCTTCTCTTTGTTAGTGTGGCTAAGGGTTTGTCTATTTTGTTTACTTTCTCAAAGAACCAACTTTTTGTTTTGTCAATTTTTTGAATTGTTTCTTTTGTTTCGATTTCATTGATTTCAGCTCTGATTTTAATTATTTCCTGTCTTCTACTATTTTGCTATTATTCTGTTCTTCTTTTTCTAGGGCTTTTAACTGTACTGTTAGGTCATTTAGTTGTTGACTTTTCATTCTTTTCTGGAATGTGCTCCATGCAATGAATTTTCCTCTTAGTACCGCTTTCATACTGTCCCAGAGATTTTGATATGTTGTATCATCATTCTCATTGATCTCTAATAATTTTTTATCTCCTCCCTGATGTTTTTTGTTATCCATGTTTCATGCAATAGCATATTATTTAGTCTCCAGGTGTTGGAGTAATTTCTGTTTTTTTACTTTGTCATTGATTTCTACTCTCTGTCCATTATGATCTGATAGAACACAAGGCAGTAACTCCATTTTTTTGCATTTCCTAAGGGCTGCTTTGTGGAATAACATATGTTCTATTTTTGAGAAGGTTCCATGTTCTGCTGAGAAGAAAGTGAATCCCCTAATTGATGGGTGGAATATCCTATATATGTCTATTAAGTCTAGGTTATTGATTGTGTTATTGAGTTCTATTGCTTCTTTGGTTGGTTCTTGTTTGGAAGATCTATCTAGTGGTGACAGTGGTGTGTTAAAGTCACCCAGAATTATTGCGTTGTGGTCTATTTGATTCCGGAAATTGAGAAGGATTTGTTTGATGTACAGGGATGCAACATTGTTTGGGGCATAAATATTTACTATCATTATGTCTTCCTGATTTATGGTTCCCTTAAGCAGTATGAAATGTCCTTCTTTATCCCTTCTGACTAACTTTGACTTGAAGTCCACTTTATCTGATATAAGGATGGAAACCCCCACTTTTTTACTGAGTCCATGTGCATGGTAGGTTTTTTCCCATCCTTTCACCTTTAGTCTGTGGATGTCTTTTTCTATGAGATGAATCTCTTGCAGGCAGCATATTGTTGGGTCTTTCTTTTTAATCCATTCTGCCAGTCTATGTCTTTTGATTGATGAGTTTAGGCCATTAATGTTCAGGGTTATTATTGAGATATGATTTTTATTCACAGTCATTTGGCTTATTTTTGGTTTTTAAGTTGGCTTGGTTTCTCCTTTGAGTGGTTTTTCTCTAAGGTAGTTCCTCCCTTTGCTGACCTCCATTGTTGTTTTTCATTTCCTCCTCATGGAATATTTTGTTGAGAACATTCTGTAGGTCAGGCTTCCTATTTGTCAATTCTTTTAACTTTTGTTTATCATGGAAGGATTTTATTTCATCTTCAAATCTGAAGGTTAGTTTTGCTGGGTATAGGATTCTTGGTTGGCAACCATGTTCTTTCAGAGCTTGAAATATGTTGGTCCAGGCCCTTCTAGCTTTTGGAGTCTGGGTTGAGAAGTCGGTTGCTATCCGTATTGGTTTCCCCCTATATGTAATCTGATGCTTTTCTCTCGTGGCCTTCAAAATCCTATCTTTATTTTGAATGTTAGGCATTTTCATTATAATGTGCCTTGGTGTGAATCTGTTGTGATTTTGTGCATTTGGTGTTCTGTAAGCCTCTTGTATTTCATTTTCCACTTAATTCTTCAGGTTTGGGAAATTTTCTGCTATTATTTCATTGAATAGGTTGTTCATTCCTTTGGTTTGTATCTCTGTGCCTTCCTCAATCCCAATAATTCTTAAATTTGGTCTTTTCATGATGTCCCATAGTTCTTGGAGATTCTGTTCATGGTTTCTTATCATCCTCTCTGTTTGGGCCACTTTATTTTTAAGATTAAATATTTTGTCTTCATTGTCTGAGGTTCTGCCTTCCAAGTGGTCTAGTCTTTTGGTGATGCTTTCCATTGAGTTTTTTATTTGGTTTATTGTTTCCTTCATTTCAAGGATTTCCATTTTTTTTTTTTTTTGAGAATCTCTATCTCTTTGTTGAAATGATCTTTTGCTTCCTTCAGGTGCTCTTTCAACTGCTTATTGGTATTATCATTCATTGTCTGCATTTGCTCTTATCTTTGCTTCACAAATCATCTTAATCATGTATAATCTGAAGTCCTTTTCTGACATTTCTTCTAACATACTGTCTTTGGATTCTGTTAATATAGAATCTAGATTTGTTTGGATCATTTTCTTCCCTCATTTTTTCATGTTGTTCATGTATCTTCCCCTCTAGCAGTGCAGATCTGGGGTATTGCAGATTTCCCCCTATAGGCTTATAGTGGCCCTATAGGTTTCCAAAACTCACAAAGGGGAGATCAATATTAGCAGTGCCCAATTCAGACACTATGCAATCCTAGACCAAATAGCCCCTATGAGGACAATAACAAAATTGTCATCATAAACAGAATGAGTTCAAATATTACCTTCAGTAAAACAAATAGATTTGCAATAAGGTCTGCAGTTTCAAATGGACGATAAAGAGGATGCAGAGGGATGTAGAATGTGGGTGTTAATGGGATAAGAAAAGAATATACAGAAATTCTAGATAATAGAAAGGGTGAGAGTGTAATCAAAAGAAATTGGATGCTAGCATGCAAAAATGGAGAAAGGGGTCCTGGTAATAGGGCGCAGTGAGTTGGTCTGGGGGTCCTTGCAGCAGGGAGCAGTCAATCGATGTGAGGGCCCCAGAGGCAGGGAATGATCCGTCTGGCTGAGGGATCCTGGAGATGGGGCTCAGTCAGTCTGGCCAGGGGTCCTACCGGGCCTGGCCATTGTCTCAAAATGGCGGCAGCCACGTGTTCGCAAACCTGCAGGTACTGTCACACTGAATTTCCAGGCAACAGCAGGCAGCAGGTGCTCCACTGGCGGTCAGCGATCAGTTTACTGACTGTTGTCGGATGATCAGGAGGTGAACCTCGTGCGTTGGGTGATGAATAGGTGTAAGGCAGGTGATGGACAGGCAAGAGGCAGGCAAATGGCGGATGATAGGCGCCTGACAGTGACAAATCAAGAAACAGATATCCTCTGCTTGAAACCGGAGTTGTGGAGCGACAAGGAATACAGCCTCCCTCTAGTCTGCCATCTTGGATCTCCAGAAATTCCTTTTTTTTTTTTTTTAAAGACTTCTCTTACTGCTTCTATCCCATTGTGAGTTGGTGGTTTTCTGAAGTTTTCTTTGTCCTCTTGATTCAATTCTGTTAGGTTGTATGTATCTAGAAATGGATCAATTTCTCCTAGGTTTTCCAATTGTTTGAAGTATAAGTTTTCAAAATAGTCCCCAAAGATCCACTGGATTTCTGTGATGTCCATGATGATTTCTCCTTTTCTATCTATACTTTTATTTAAGTCTTCTCTCTATTTCTTTTGGTTAGAATGGCTAAGGGATTATCAATCTTGTTTATGTTTTCAAAAAATCAGCTCTTTTCATTGATCCTTTAATTTTTTTATTCTCAGTTTCACTGATTTTTGTTCTGTTCTTAATCATTTACTTCCTTCTGTTTGTTTTGGATTGGTTGGTTTTTTTATTTTTAAGGATCTTGAAATGCATGATTACCTTATTTATTTGAAATCCTTCTGATTTCTTATGTAGGCATTCAGAGCTCTGAACTTTCCTTTTTGAACTGCCACCACAGTGGAACAGAGTTCTGATATGTTGTGTAACTACTGTCAATTGAGCCTAAGAATTTTTAAATTTCTTCTTTGATTTATTCTATCAACAAATTATCATTCAAAAGCGTGTTTTTCAATCACCATGTGTGTCCATAGAACTGGTAGACTTTGTTCATGTTGATTTCTAATTTCATATCATTAAGATTTAATAACATAAAAGAAATTTTATGATTATTTTTATATTTCCTAAATGTTTCCTTAAGCCCTAAATTATGGTTTATTTTGGAGAAGGTTCTGATTTTTCTGAGAAGGCAGTGTTTTTAGCTATTATTGGATGAAACATTTTTTAGAGGTCTGTTAATTCCTTTTGATTTATAATATTGTTCAGGTCCAAAGAGACTTTGCTATATTATTTCTGAATAACCTAACTATTGGTGAGAGAAGTGTGCTGAAATTGACCAGTGGTATTGTACTGGGGTCTGTCTGAGTCTGATTCAGGCAGTGTCTCTTTTAGGGAATTGGTTGCACCCATGTCTGGGCCATAAATATTTCTCATTGTTACATCTGTTTGTTGTGTGGTTCCCTGTACTGTATGAAATGACCTTCCTTGACTCTTTGGTTTAATTTTGCTTTGAAGTCTGCTTGTCCAATAACAGAGTAGATACCCCTGCTTCTTTTGGGTTCCCTTCTTATGGTATATCAATTTCCATCCTTTCATTTTTAACCTGTGATTCTCATTGACTGTAAAGTGCATCCCTTGCAAACAATACAAACTTGCATCTAACATTGTATTGTATTTTTCCAGTCCGTGTCTTTTAATTGGTGGATTAAGGTCATTTACATTATATGTTTATGTAAACAAATGTTTATTAATTCCTTCCACTTTGATTTATTTCTAATATTTATTTTTTCCTGTTTTTCATTTGCTTAGCTACTCTTTGAATAGGATATGATCATTTTTGGGACCTGGAGAGAATGCATAGCCACCAGGCCTGTTGGGGCCTGTTGGGCATAGACTGACTTTGGAACCAGCTGTTCATGTCCAACCGACATTGCCCTGGGGCTTCCAGGCCATGCAGGACAGGCAAGGACCTTCACAGCAATGTGCAGTTGAGAAAGTCATGTCCTTCTAACACCTGGAGCCATGTATTCTGCTCTAAAGCAGGATCAGTGCCAGATACTCCTTGCCAGTCTCCTGTGTTCACCCCTGAGACTAAACTCCCTGAAGTGGTGTGTCCACATATCCTGCTGAAGTGTTGAACTCATGCCCCTAAAGAGTCCAAGTTGACCCAGAGGAGGTCATGATGCCACTGACTTGTCCCCCAAGCCCTGGATGCTCCATAAGTGCTAGTGGCTTACAATAAATGAAACCAAAACATTTTGCATGGCTTGCTGACCCCCTACACTGAGCTTGGAGCTGGGACACAGGTTACAAGGATCTTGTACCAGGTTACAGAATCACCAAGGGCCACTTTAGACCCAGGACAGAGGGCATTGCACATTACAAGCTGTGTCTGAGGCTGGGCATGGCTTCTGCCTCCCTGCTGTGGCTAAATAAGGTGGGGCTGTGCCACTGACTGGGTGCAATGGGAAGCCACCCTGGGGAAACCTGCTGTCAACTTTCCAGGAAGCCCTGTCTTCTGGGAGGTGAGTTCCAATGGCACTGGCACACAGACGAAGAGACCCCTCCCCACCACCCAGCTCAGTCCTGTGACTGAAGCCAGAGACATAAACATCAGCACTTGGTTTTCACAGTGATATGCTAGGGGATGCTTTCTGCACCCACCATCCATAGGAACAAACTGGATTCATGTGACAGTCACTTCTAACACTTCTGACACCTGCCTCAGTCCCACTGGTTCGTCCTCAGGACCAGAGAATCCTCCTGCTCTTGGGAAGAAAATGAGTGCATTTTGGCTGAAGGCTGGACTGGGCACTGATTTCTCCCAGTGCAGTGAATGTTGGAAAGTCCCTTGAACCCAAGAATTTTCCAATTCTGTGAACATAATAAAACCTCAAATGACATTTTAATTTCTTGATCAATTTAAGTTTTTGTAGATGTCTCACTTCTGGGATGATGGGACAATAGCGATCTAGAGGACTGTCCTTGGATGAGGGGCAACTGGGGTTGAAAGATGACTGGAGATTCCAGTCTTCCCAGGCTAGGTTCCTAGGATGGGTGGAGTGAGGGTCTGATTGCAGAAGATCCCAACTTTGCTAGTAAGGAGGTGCTGGTAAGTGCTTAGGGTCATAAGAACCCCAGCCTAGCCCCAGGGTAGCAGCAAGTAGAGAGCCTCTGCAACCTTCCACCCCAGAGAGAAGGAAGAGGAAAAGCACATGGTAAGGAGAGCCTGTGAGAAGCCAAGGATAGTCAAGTAGGCTGGGGGCTTCCAAAACTCTCTACCTGGCCTTCTATTCTGTCCAGTAACTCTGAGGCCCCGCTAGGGGGATCAGGGTAGGTGCACACTGAGCCTTCAGGTCATTGAAAAGAGAGCTGGCTACATGTTCTGCTGGGAGGCAGCCACTCTAGAATAAAGAATGAATGGTTACTGAGTTTGGACGAGGTGACCCAGGCATCACTATGACTGCAGGAGGTGAGGGAGGGAAGCCTCAGGTTGGCTCTTAAGGGGCCTCTCAGCCAGGTGAGGCCCTGCCTTTGCCCTCCTTATCCCTTATTGTTTTGATCTAGTGAGGACTGGAGTCCTGGAAGCTAAGATTCTGGTGAAGTTTGGCAGGCCCAGCCTCAAGCACAGGTGATGCTGGTGCTGCATGTACCACTTGTCCTGTGCTATGGGGCGCAACTTAAGAACAGACTGACCACCACTGAGAACTCCAAATCTGAGAGTCTTTATTAAGCTGGCCAGCTGACTGTCTCATACAATGCCCCCAAAAATGGCTATTGGGATAACAGCCCTGACCACAGGGTTGTAGGGGTTCTTATACCAAAAATTACATTAATCATAAGTGTCTGTTGCTATGATTCAAAATTACAAACTAACACCATAAGATCATCGACAGAGGGGGAAGTGGGTCAAAATGACCCTTAATTAGGTACAAACTAAAAAATGGTTGCTAACATCCACACAATTACTGTTTACATGGTACATTGTTTAGGAGCAATAGGAATCAAAAGAGAGCAATTCTTTACTAATAGGAGTTGCCATTGTATATTATTAAACATGTCACACCACGTAACTGATGATGGGCACAGAGGCAGGGTGTTCCCATGGGAGAAGCTTATTTCCTACATAACATGGATTCTCAGAGAAAAATGGAGTCTGTTTAGTCATTTCCCTTAGAGTCTGGCCTATAACATTCTCATGGAGCCAGATCTGTCAACCCATCACCCCTGCCTCTGCAGCCACCAGCACAAAACTCATGACATTCAGAGCGCATCTAACCCCATATGGGCGACTCCCAGCCACTGGAAGGCTTGTTTATCCCTGATGATTTCTGGCCTATCTCACACCAGCTCAGTTGAGTGCTGATCACATAGCACTGGTGTCCACCCAGGATCCTGCTCACCTGAGGTGGTGCCACAGGGCCAAGCTGCTCTTGTCTTGCACCCTGGAATGCCAGTGAAGAGGAGCAGTGGCTGGAAGTCCCAGAGACTCCTGCATCAGCTGGCTCAGCAACACATCTACAACAGTACCACCTAACCATGTGGCCCCTGGAGGATGAAGGGAACCAGCTCTAAGCTGATGAGTGGTGACTGTGTTCTGGATGGTGTCCACTCTGTCTAGTGTCCTGAAAGCCTCACGTGGGTGTCCATTCCTTCATGGAATTCTTATGGTTGGAATGTGGTAGTGCCATACCAAGGCCACAAAACATAGGGGCCACCAGGGGAATCTGACTCCAGACTCCTAGCCCTACATTCTGGAGCATGTCTTGACCTGAGCTCCACCACTCCCTGCTGAGGCAGGTGCCCAGATGCTGAGGGCCAGCAGTCCAGGTGGCACTGAGGACAAGGGCCCAGCACTGTTGCAGAGACCTATGGTGCAACAGGAGGCTCTGAAGTAAGTCAGGCTCCTGTGGATGCCAGGGCAGGTGTAAGCAAGAACTTGCTGTCCTGGGGGACCTGGAAAAGGCAAGACAGACAGCTGTTCACTGAGGCCTGTGAAATGCACTCCTGCACTCTCAGCACCACAGACCTGTGGAAAGCCTGCCTGATGCTTCCAATTCACTCTCCCACCACATGGGGAAGTACAGCAGGAGGTGACCAGGGCCAGGTTCCAAAGTGTGACCAGGGCCAGGACCCATAGTGTGACCAGGGTCAGGGCCCAAATTATGACCATGGTCAAGACCAGAGTGTGACCAGGGTCAGGATACTGAGTGTGACAAGGGCGACAGCCCAGAGTGCGACCATTATCAAGTCTCAGAGGGTGAACATGGTCAAGGCCCAGAATGTTAAAAGGACAATGTACAGAATGTGACCAAGTCAGGATACAAAGTGTGAACAGGACAAGGGCCCAGCATGTTACCATGTCAAGGCCCAGATTTTGACCAGGGCCGGGGCCCAGAGTGTGATGAGTTTCAGGATACTGAGTGTGACAAGGGACAGAACCCAGAGTGTGAACAGGGTCAGGGGCAAAGTTTGACCAGGGTCAGGACCCATAGTGCAACCAAGGTCCAGGCCCAGTGTTTGACCAGGCTCACTGCCTAGGGGGTAACCAATACCAGTTTTAGGGCCCAGAGTGTGACCAGGGTCAGGGTCCATCATGTGACCAAGGTAAGGGCATACTGTGTGTCCAGGGTCAAGGCTCAGTGTGTGATGAGTTCAGGGACATGTTGTGGCCAGGTCATGGCCCAACTGTGACCAGGTGAGAGTACAGAATGGAAATAGATTCAAGACCCAGAGTATGATCAAGGTCAAGGCCCAGTATGTGACCAGGGTAAGGAGCCAGAGTATGACAAGAACCAGGCACCCAAGTGTGACCAAATTCAGGGTCCATAGTTTAAAAAGGGTCAGGGTTCAGTGTGTGACCAGGTCACAGCTCAGTTGTGACCAGTACAGGCCCCAGTGTTGTCCATTGTTAGGGCCCAGTGTATGACAAACTCAGGGCCAATTGGACCAGGTCAGGTTACAGAGTATGAATAGATTCAAATCAGAGTGTGACCAAGGTCAAGGCCCAATATTTTACCAGGGTAAGGGTCCAGATTGTGATAAAATTTAGAGACCCAAGTGTGATTATGGTCAGGATACAGAGTGTGACCAGATCAAGGTCAGGAATGTGACCTGATTCAGGGTCAGATGTGACTATGTCAAGGCTCAGTGTGTGTCCAGGTTCAGACCCAAATGTGACAAGCACAGGGCCTTGTGCTTGACCAGGTCAGGGCCCAGTTTTGATCAGGTCAGGACCCAGTTGTGACAAGGCAGGGCCCAGTAGTGAGCTGTCCAGGACACACATGTAAGTACCACTAGGTCTTCTACCTGATTTCCTCCTTTCCCACCTTCCTTTCTTAGTACTCAGTGCCCCTGGAAACAATCTGAGTCCATCATTTCCCACGCAGTATCTGGAGTAGACAGAAGATCAGTATGCCCCTCTGAGGCCCCTTGGATGGCAGTCCTACTGCTGCAGGGGGAGACAGGGCCAGAGCATTCACAGCATTTGCTGAGCAATTATGGCCCAGATTAGAAAAGGGGATCTCCCTGGGTCTGCCTTGCTGCTGGAGGTGCTGGTGTCAGATGCACATTTTATGCCCCATCACAAGTCCCCACCCTCCAGGAAGGCAGACACTCTCTTTCTCAGGTATTTGGGCAATATTACACATCATCCTGGCAAGAGGAGGCAGGAAGCAATTGATTATCTGATGCCAAGCACTCTCGACATGGTGGCCCAAGGCTGGGGGATATGTGCCTCAGTTCAGAGTCTCATGCCTCCAACTCCACAGCCATCCACACACAGGCATGCAACCTGGTGTTTGAAAGCACCAACTCACCAAGCCCTCCAACTGCCCCTGGCCACCCACCTGCCTTCTCACCTGGCAGACAGCCTGATAATGGATCTGGGAGTCCACCAGTCACCATGATGGCACTCTGCCCTCTCTCCAGGATACTGAGGCAGGATACTGAGGTCCTGAGGAAGGCCTGCCCTGTGCCCTACTCCTCTGCTGGGCAGCAGATGCATGTCATTCTGAGGATATTTCCACCTAGGTTAGCCAGGCACTCAGGGTGGCATTCAGAGTCTCCAGAGACTCTGGGCACACAGGACAGAGCATCCATAGGCTCAACTGGTCCTGCCAGCTTGAACATAGACAGGAACAAGAACAGGCTTCTCAACCCTGGTCTGGACAGACAGATGGGTGTATATACAAAGCAAGCGTCTGGTCTGCCTGAGGCCAGCTGATTTTTCATAGGAACCCCAGCTCTGATGGGTGGGGTCAGGGTCCCAGCTCACTCCTAGCTATCACATGTGTGGCCAAGAGTTGTTGTGACATGATGAACAGTTTTGGAGTTCACCTGGATTTCAAAGGATATGAGGGGAAATGATCCATGGACTCAAGACCAAAGACTCAGGACCAAGGGTTCAGGACCTTGTGGGATGCCACCCTGCTGACCACTACTGGCCAGGCCTTGTCCACCTCAGGAACCCAGAAGACAGAGGTGGCTTGCCTATTGATGTGCCAGGAGGACTGTCAGTGAGCCCACACAGGTTCTCCCAGGACTTCTGACACAGTTGGGGGCTCTGGGAATGAATTGCACAGCATGGATGTTTCTCTGTGTGACCTTGAGCAGCTCTATACTCCTGGGTCCTTCCCAGACTCTCAAGACTAAATGGGGCCTAAGCTGCATTCTGCTTTGTGCTAGAGGGCTTGGAGGAAGTGCCCACCTATTCTGCTGCAGGGTCTTTTGTCCCTCCCTCCAGTGTTCCCTCTCAATGTCACAACACCAAGCCAGGAGTCCTTATCCCTAAGTGCTGTCAACTCACCAAGTGTCCCATGGATCCAGACCCTCCTGTAGGCCATGCAGCTGACAGAGGTGGGTGGGCTGGTGAGCCCAGGTTCTCAGATCCCCAATATGGCCATCAGGGCTATTTCCCCTGGTCAGTGACAAGCTGAAGATGAGTTGAGGGACACATGGCCTACCCAACAAGAGGGAAAACAGGGATGAGGGTTAGCCTCAGCTGGGGTGCTGGAAACAAGGGTCCCCGGAAGGGTTTCAGTTTCCACCAGTTCTGTGTGAACTGACCAGGTTCTGGTTTTGTCAATTAAAAAAAATTCCAGGTGCAGAGTGTGGGTATTTAATCTTTCTTCCCAACTACCAGGATTCCCCATAGGAATAATGGCCCCATTTCATGATAAAGGAAACTGAGGATGTGGGAGGAAGTGATGAACCAGGTCCTACCCAGGATTAGGTCTGCCCTCCACTCAGTGGACTGAATCCTACACTCTGCAGACATAGACTTTCTTGGTGTTGTGGTCTCATATCTGCTCTGTCACCAATCTCCTGGGACCCAGCTGCAATAGGAATACTAGTGACTTCAGTTCCTACCCCAGACTACCGCATGCTGATGGATAGGTCAAGAATCCTGGGAGAAGCCTGGATGTGCCCCACATGATGGAGATTTGGCCTTAGACAGCAGCAAGTTTTGGCAGTGATGGGAAGGGCAGACCTGCTCACAGCATCATGCCATCTCCCTCAGTACTCCCAGTATCCCAGGAGGAGGGCTGGATCCACTGCCTTCCCAGACACGAAGCTCCAGCCACCTTATCATGTTTATTGGCCAGCAGAAGAGGTCAGGGATCAGCCAAGAGGAACAGCACACTCCTGTAAGGAGGTCAGAACAAGAGGGGGCCTTGTCACAGTGAGAAGCCTCCAAGTTCTGCTTGTTGTCAGTGTTGTGATTAAGCATCACTGCAGGTTACCTGCACAGTACAGCAGGCAGTACACAGTTGTGCAAACAGAAAAACGCCCCAGAGACAGCCTGGTTCTGATCATGGGACCTGCAGTACATCATCTGGCACTGCAAGGGCACTTGGTAGATGTGATGAAGGTAAGGATCTGGATGTGGGTAGGTGATCCAGGAGGCCCAGGAACCCTGATGTCATCCCACCTTCTTAGCAGATAGAAGCAAGAGGCCAGGGATCAGAGACAGACCAGTTAGCTCCTGTCCTCATCCCAAGATGGCCCTTCCCACACCTGTTTCCTCAAGCCCATGAGGACAGGAAGCCAACACCAGCCAAATGTGCCCTAGCCTCATTCTTCCTACACTGACTTGATTCCAAAATTTTTCCCACCCATAATCATACCTCCAAACTGCTCCTGGGTCTGCTCTGGTATGGCAGTGCCCCTTCTTCTTTTGTCTCTGTGCCCCTACCCACTTCTGCACTGCAGACCCTTGCCCTCAGCCAAGCTGAACCAGAGCCTCCTGGAGCCCCACTCAGGAGCACAGGGTCCACTCTTTTTTGTGTGTTCTTGAGGTCCTGGTTCTTGTTCATGACGAGAAAATGGAAACCCAGATCTAGGGTGCCTGGTTCTACCCAGCTCTGCAACTTACTAGCTGTGTGATTTCAGGCTAGTTAGTGAAATTCCCTGGGCCTCAATGGCCTTATGTGTAAATGCAGTGTCATGACAGCACCTACTCCATAGGACTTTGGATGTAATTCTGATGCACACAAATTCTCATAGGTTGTCTCTATCCCCTGGAGCACCCTAGACAAGGTCTGCAGTTCCAGCACCACAGAGTGTCCACCTCCCAAATTCTTATGATCTACCACAGACTGACCATCAAGGTACAAATGCAAGGGTCTTCCTGAACTTCCTGCTGCCCAGACCAAGCAGGCCAGTAGCTCTGTGGCCCTGGCACATTTTTTGGAAGCACTGTAATGAGCACAGTCGATTGGCCAACTGATTCTCCAGATCCAGTACAGCCCTCTCCTGAGAGTGATGCCTGCAGAATGCCACACACATCCTGCCACCCTGTGTGCCTAGCAGCATCCAAGGGTTCATGGATCATCTTCACATGCAGCCTTGGCCCCTGAATCACTCCATGTGCCAGGGAGGCATGGCCTGTCCACAGTTCCAGGGTAGGACTTGTGTTCAGCAACCCCAGGCACTCTCCCAAATTCCTCTGGTTCCTGACCATTTCTCCACCCCACTGCTGAGCACAGGTCCAGAAGACTCTGGACCATGGTAGCACCATAGGAAATTTAGCACACCCAAGTCTGCCCAGGGGATGTCAGACAGAGAGGCTGACCACGTGACTGAGGATGTGCCCTTCTCAGCATGTATGAGTCATGAGGCATGACAAGCAGTCCAGATACCACAGGTCCTGAAGATCCCACTACACAGCCACAGCACAGCTCTTGCCCAAACAGCAGAGCCCTTCAGCCCACCCAGGCCCTCTGCTCACCTTCCACAGCTCAACCCCACCTCCTGGAGTAGAAGGACAACCCAGAGGCAAGGAGTTTAGACTGTAGGTCACCCAGGGACCCATTCTTGTCACCTGCTCCCTGTGCATGAAGCCTATGCTGTCTCACCTGGGAACTGGAGGTACACAGTATCTCGGAGGCCAGTCATCCTGGAGAAGCAGGCTTCCTGCAGGTAGCATGACTGTCTCAAGCCCTTGACATGGGTGCTGTTCCCAGATACAGAGAACTGCCCATGAAGGCCCTACTCTCCTCCTATCCCTGCCCCAGCTCCTCCATCCTCACCACATCTTCCTCCCTCTCTCTTTCCAGGCTACCTGCTGGATGGGTCCTAGCATTCCAAGAGCTCTTGCCTTCTCCTCTCCCCATCTGGCCCTCTCATGAGACTTTCATTCACCAGGTTCACCCAACCTGTGTCCTGGGATCATCCCCTCCTGGAAGTGATCCCATCACATCTCCCAAATGGTGACGACATTCTCCCGTTGAAGGTGTGCTGCTCCAAAGGCCCCCTTGCTTACCCATGGACCTGGCCTCAGCAGCAGGCCTCTAGTGCTCCGGTCACACAGCTGCATTGGTGGGCCAGTTCTAACCCAACCAGCCTCCCTCCTGTCCAGTGCTCCATCCCACTGTCCTGGCCAAGGCTTAGGAGCTTGCCCTATGTCCTGCCTTCACCCTCTTGGCTCCACTGCAGGGCACAACTGACCAGGCCACTGACCTGCTCTATTAAAGAAACTCCTCCCCAGGGTTCTCCTGCCTCACACCAGAATGAGCTCCAACACCCAGGTCTCTGTCCAAGCTCCCAGGGCCTCTGAGACCCGAGCACTGTTCCCTCATCTATGGACATTTCTCTGAATGCTCTGATGCTGCCATGGTTCCTGCTTCTTAGAACAAAGGATAACAGTAATGGGAAACACTGCAAAACCTTCATTAAGGGCACTCTGGACCTTCACCAGGAGACACCTTCAAAACTCTCCTGAAGTCCCTGTGCTGCCCCTGCCCAGTAATTCAAGCTTAGGGTTCAAGCACCAGTTTTCTCCATTCCAGAAACTTCCATGAGTAGAATCAGGATGGGGTTCTGCTCTGAATTTGAGTGGGCTTGGTGCTATGCATCTCCATCAAGGGCCTGTCCATGCTCTGCTCTGTGCTGCTGAGTAATCTGCTTGGTGAGTGTGTCACAGAAGTTTGTCTTCTCTCCTGTTGATGGACATATTGGGCATGATCCACCTCATGGATCCCCCAGGTCATTTCCTTCCTCCTCACTTTGTGACTAGGATAGCAAGCACTGGGCACAGGAGGCTGCTATGGAGGGAGAGAGCCAGCTTTCCAGGCTGTAAGAAAATGCCAGAGGCCTGCAGGAGGAAGGATTCCCTTTGGTTCTGAGTTTTAAAGGACTCAGTCCAGGACTGCTTGGGGCCTGTGTTGTGGCAGCTTATCACGGAGGAGTACATGGCAGAGCAAACTCCCCGCCTCATGTCTGGGATGCAAGAGGTGGCAGCATAAGCCCAGGCCCCACAGTCCTCTTCAAGGACACACCTTAGGGCACTGAACCCCCACCAGGCTTCCCTCCTATTTTGCTCTCCTCCCAGGAGCACCATCCAGGACTGGCCTTAAACAGGTGGACTGTGAACACTCTGTCCTGCAGGCAGTCCTGCTGGGCTTCACTCCTGGTGCTGTATGAGACACACCCAAGCTAGGACAATCATTAGGTTTCCCTGAGTCCCAGTCTGACCAGTGCCCTGTCTGCAAGGAAGGCCCAGGGCCATCTGTCTGGTACCCCAGATTTATTCTGGGACAAAGTGTTAATGCCACCTCTTCAGGGGGGAGTGGATCTAAGTGGTGGGAGAGAGGCCTCTGGGGCATGGTCATGCCTCTGGCTCTTCTGCTGTCCTTGCCATGCCCCAGCTGCCCCTGGGCAGATGCCCTGTTTTCTGGACAAGAGTCGAGAACTGCCACCTGGATAGGGGCTCAGCCTCTTTTCTGGGCAGTGGCAGGGCCTCTGCCTTCAGTCACAGCACCCTCCCTGTCAAGGGCAAAGAAGGACTGCAGGCCTTGGACATAGCATGAAAGGTGCAGGGAAGGATGCAGAACAGTGGGCAGCTGTTCGGGTGTCAGTGCAGAGTTGTGACTCCCTTCACCTCCTCAAACCCCGTGGCAATCATAGCATGTAGATTTTCTGGAGTTATGGGGAGGACACCAAGAATAAACATTGAGAAGGAAGGAATTTCTTTCATTAGAGAGCACTCTGGCCTAGCAGCACATAAAAGGGACCTGCCAGCCTTGTCCTGGCCAGGAAAATTTTGTTGAGCAGCTGTCAGCCCAGACAATGTGGTGGAAGGTCCAAGGCTGGGCAGGCCCCTGGGATGCCCTCCTGGGTCTGGACCAGGCAGGCCCTACATCTCAGCTGGGAAGCTTTAGTGATGGAACAGAGAGGGAGGTTGTAGAGAGTGGGCCTTTGTCTTTGCATGGTCTCTGCCAGAGACTCTGGCCAGTAGAGAATGAACACTTGTGTGAACACAGATTGGCACGCTATTCCTGCATCTAAAAGTGATCTAAAGGGTCTTTGGAAAAATCATACCAGGAACATTTCTCTGGACAACCTAGGCTTTAGGCAGCAGCCAAGATGGTGTATCCAGTATCATTGGAGGTCCAGTATCCACAGGAATGAAGCATTTTTAGAGACTGTTGTTAATTTGGAGGCATGTTTGGAAGAGATGCCGCGTGGAATTGGGAGAAGGATATGGGGTTCTCATGAATACCTTGGTTCTGGGAATTACTGGACTGTGCTTTCTAAGGAAAGAAATGACTCATGAACCCCGCTTTGAAAGAACTCACACTGAAAGAAGGAAATCAGAGACATCAGGCTTGTGGCATGTTGGTGGTGAATATAAGCAAGTCTAAGAAGTAGGAAGGATTTTAAAATTTGAGAATGCTTGAGGATGCATTAAGCCCTAGCACACATTTGAATATTTACGATGTATTCTGTTTTGAAATTCAAGTTTTGCCCATGTTGGGTCTACACATTTGCATTTTAGCAGAGGTGCTTTCGTTCAAATTTCTGATATTGTGGTGCACTCTTTATTTCGATAGCCCAGGTTCAGTACTGCATGTCCCAGCCTGAACTCATTGACATTGAAGGTCATGGGCGTAGGTGCTGTGGAGTAAGGAAAGCCTTTCCTCATAGGTCTTGTGCCATAAAAAGTAAAAATCAGCATATGTATCATCAGCTGCCCCTTGCAAGCAACAGGAGAGGGCCCAAAGATTTGCAAGTGAATTGATGTCTTTGCAAAGACAATTAGGCTCAGTCATGGTCTTTGCTACACAATGATCTGGCAATTACTACTTCCTGAATTGGTATGTTAGGGTCCCCCCCCCCATATCGACTGATCCCCAGAGAGTCAAAGTGCACACACAGTAATGCAAGACACACAACGAGGTTTTATTGCAAGCTCGAGCTATTGGGGTTCAATATCGACAGATCCCCAGAAAGTCAAAGTGCACACACGGCAATGCAAGTCACACAACGAGGTTTTATTCAAAGCAAGCTCGAGCCTGGACCAGGACCAACCTCTCAGACCGCGACAATGGCTGAGTGGGGAGTGGCCCTGAGGGATAAGAAAGCACTCTATTTAAGAAATTTCCAATCATTCATATTCAGAGACCTGTACATTATTGGTTAGCATTCGAACAGCTAAACATTTGTTCTTTTTGTTGGGTTCTGCCAATTTATTTGAATTTCATTGGGTTGCGCCAAAACTGAACAGTCCTGGAGGAAGAAGGGAGAAGGGAGGGAGTGAACTATGCAGGAGATGAGTCAGGGCTAGGCCCCCTCCCCTGTCCTTGACAGATAAGGTTTCCGGGCAGCTGCCCATTTCTCGGACAGATATCTCTTAACAGCCTTGATGAACCCCGAGGGCCCAATGTGTCCTGTTTGTCCTGTATTGGCTCTTGAGGGTAGCACCTGCCTGTATCCTGGTGGTTAAGATAGTTCCTCATTCTTTAGTGTTTGCACACCCTTTCCTGGGGGGGTTTACGGGTCAGTTCCCGAAATGGCTTGTTCATACAACATGGCTACACAGATGTCACCTTGTTCTCAACAGAGCATGGACTGCAACCAGCCTCTCAGACCATTGCAATGGCTGAATGGGGAGCAGCCCCGAGGGACAAGAAAGCCCTCTATTTAAGAGATTTCCAAGCATTCACACACAAAGACCTGTACGTTATTGGTTAACATTTGAACAGCTAAACATTAGTCCTCCTCTGGTTGGGTCCCGCCAATCTATTTGATTCTCATTGGGTCCCGCCAGAACTGAACGGTCCTAGTGGAAGAAGGGAGGAGGGAAGGGGTGAACTATGCAGGAGATGAGTCAGGGCTAGGCCCCCTGTCCTTGATAGATAAGGTTTCCAGGCAGCTGCACATTCCTCAGACAAATATCTCTTAACAACCTCGGTAAGCACGGGGCCCAGCAGTCCTGTTTGTGCTGTATTGGCTCTTGAGGGTGCAGCTGCAACTGCCTGCATCCTGGTGATTAAGACAGTTAGCTGCACAGAGATCACCCTGTTCTCAACAGGTACAGTTTGTTGAAGCTGAAGAAATTTCCTGACATTAGGGGGTAGACCATTAACCACGACAGTGTTTTTAGTGTCTCTTCACTGAGATTGGTTTTCAGCACCAACGCCCTTCTGTTTTCCCTGCACCCAAAATGCCATTACCCTTCATTTTGAGTATTCGGCTTTGAAGCTTTGTACCATTCCTCTTTCAGCATGATGCAGGTTCAAATATGTATTACACCCTGTGAAACTGTGCTCATCATGTCATCACCAGGCTCTCGTTTCATCCACTGGCTTATAGTTTGCATCCTTTAGTCGCTGGTAATAGGACTCCTGGCAATAAGCCAGAGGATCTTGGGCCAGGCAGGCAATAGTCTGGTCAAGAGGATGAACCCTTGTATGAATGGAGATTGGCAAGATATTTCTGCATCTAGAAGTGACTTGAAGGGTCTTTGTAAAAGTCACATCAGGAACATTTCTCTGGGCAGCCTAGTTTTTAGGCAACAGCCAAGATGGTGGGACCTGGCAGGTGGAGTGGGCACAGAACACCCTCCTTGCTGGTCAGCTCCTCCCTGTCCTCCATCCAGCGTGCTGAGTGAATGGCTCCCTCCTCCCCTCATTAGGCATCACAGCAGCCACCCACCTGCGCTGAGAAGACCAACTTCCCAGGCTCCATGTGTCTCCCGTTTGGGCTGCATAGGAAGGTAGGGGCAACCCACCAGACTGGGTGTGATGTTTCCCTATTCCATGATCACCTAAGCCCCGGAGCTGCTCGGCATGCTCTCCAGCCCTGAGCTGTCACCAGTCATCGTTCCATGTGACTGCTGGGGCCCTACGCCAGTTTCTGACTCGGCCAAATCCCGGGTGTGACCAGACCTGGAGGAGTGGGTTGCGAGGGCAGTGCCACTGGGGCCGGTGCTAAGCTTGGTATCCCACGTGCCGCCAAGCACCCCTTCGTCCCCGCCTGGTTCATTCGACCTAGGGGGGGCTGACTGCCTGCAGCAGGAGCCAGGATACCAGGCTGCCAGGGTGCCTGGTGCAGCCAAATGAGCACAGCACCACCTAGGGGCCTAGAGGGTATGCCAGCCATCAGGCTTCAGCAGGGTCCCTTGTCCTGCCTGGACCTGGACGGATCCACCGCCCTGGGGGCTGCACTCTGCACACTGCCTGGCTCCTCTTCTCTTGGGCGAAGAGGTTAGGATCACATTTCTTGAAAAATGCAGGTCCCTGGCCCTCACTCCCTTCATATTTCCCCTTAGCATCACAGCTGAGCCCGCCTTGTCTTGAATCTCTGTCTGAAGCGACCAGGACCAGAAGTGTCTCTGGTTGCCATAGGAACTGTGACACCATCGTGCTGTCACGCCACCCTTCTGTGACCTCAGGCCCTATGTGCAGTGCAGACACCATGTCACTAAAGCCACTCCTCAAAATCCATTTTACCCAAAGCCTGGAAATAGCCTCTGGGGAGAGAAACTCAGTGCGTCCTCCTACTGGAGCCTGGAACCTCCACGCCCTCCACACCCGACCTGCCCGATGGATGCCTCCCTTCCACTTTGATTAGAGGAGGTCTACCATCTTTGCTGTCATGTCACAGGAGCCCTGGTTACCAAGTGAGACAATTCAGTGAGTGGACCTGAATGCAATTCAATAACTGGAAGATCGCAGATATGACTTTCAGCCACTTATCTCACTGTAATGAATCTTGAAAGAAATAGCTGCAAACATAAGTAGCAAAAGATTGAAATTGGATAAGGAACATTATTTTCTCTGCCAGCAAACATTAGTCCTGGGACCCCAGATCCATGGGCCTCACCACGTACTTCCCTTTGCCTGTTTATATTCACTGACAGCATCTGGCTAGGTTGCTGAGTCATTCCCTAATTTAGGGAAAAGACTTTGCCCCAGAGAAACACCTTCCTCCACATCAACCATACCATAGGCAAGATCCAGCACCTCCACTGGGTTGTGCATTTGGCCCAGATATCTCCTGGTGAGTTTTCCAAAGGAAAATGCCAAGAGGAAAAAGAGGAGTGAGGAAGGAATCAGTAGATTGTGATTGGAATGCCAAGGCTCCAGGTGCGAATCATCCCACAAGTCTCCTTTCATACTATCGACCTGAGCACATTCTCATACCCACATGTGCCTGACTCTCCTCCTGGCTCTGGCCTCCAAGGATCGCTGACACAGTTTTGGGCTCAGTGAGGAGCAGAAACTGTTTTCTTCCTTAAGTGGACAGGGAAAGATCTTTCCCTCATGAATAAGTGGTCCATATTTGTTCTTCTTAATCTGCTCAATTTTAACAGGGAAAAAAATGAACCCTCTTATGCTCATGTACTGGGGCTTATCCTCCCTGAACATAGAAAAATGACTAAAATTTAATTTACCAAGTAGATTGGTTAATGTGTAGTCTGTAGTCTTTTAATTGCACACCACTTCTCTCTTTGTAATTTTGAACAGCTCTGTGTAACAACAGTTGTTGAAAGACTGGAGCTACTACGGTACATTTTTATACCCTAGGACAGAGTAGGAGTGTGTTTTCCATTTTTAAAATGGACTTAGGAATTGTGTGGAGCAGAGAGCACAGTATGAGTATAACAGAGAGCTGGCTGGTGCTTCTTGACCAAAGCATAGTCCACAATCTCTCCTAGTCACCTCCTGTTCTTGTGCTCCTGACCTGCAGTGGCCCAGTGTCCACAGCATGTCTGCCCCGGACCCTGCTGTGGAGGGTGCCAGAACTCCCAACCCCCAACCCAGCTGAGCCCAAGAAGGAACTTGAAATACAGAGTCCCAGAGAGGAGAGTAAGGATGAGGATTAGAAAGTAGAGGAAGAAAAAGAAGAGTCTTCTCATGGAAGAGAGCAGCTAGTAGTACCACCAAGAAGAATCAAAACAGCCCCAAGAAAGTGAATCTGAGGCTAGTTCAGATGATGAAACTTTAATTAGAAATTGGAGGAACCACCTACAGATGGTTACTGTTAAAGGAAACAGTAAAAAAATTATTGGCCTGTACTAACTTGGAGGAAGTCTCAGTGAAACTAATTTATAAAGAGGCCTATGAATATTATCCTGCTTATCATTTAACTGAAAGAAAATATTTCATAAGAAAAACTGTATAAGAGCTATTTCTTGAGATTGAGGACTGAGACAGATGACTTGTTCCATAGATTTGAAGATATGATTTATACCATTAAACCAGCAAAGAGAATATATTTGCCTTTCTAAATACTTGTTAAGCATCATGTTGGTAGAAATTTACTTTCTTGAGCATTAAGTAAATTTGAATTTGTCATATTAAAGGCATTTCTAGACAGTTTTTGGTTTAAAATTTTGTATGGCAGCAATTGTTTCTTGCATACATATATAGTTGCATTTTGTATATTTTTAAGTTTCCTTATATAAAGTCAGTCATTGTGTGTTTTAATGCATTTAAGATTAGCTTGTTTAAAAATATCCTTTTAATCAAGTAGAACAAAACATAGTATAAATTTTTATTTTTACATTCAGCGACTATTGCAGTATTTAGCATATGAGATATTTTGAGTGCACTTTTCTTCTGTCAGTGTGAAAACTCAGTGGCAATGTGTTCATCATTTTAAATTACACAAGCAACAGCTAGCCAGATGACTAAATGGGATTTTTTTCCTACAAGTCTATGTATGTCATACTGTCAGCATGAAAGAAATGACAGATGCTATTTTTGTAGTTTAAAAAACCAATTTGTTGGGCTGGGGGGGCTATAGCTCAGTTGGTAGAGTGCTTGCCTTGCATGCACAAGGCCCTGGGTTCAATCCCCAGTACCAAAAAAAAAAAAAAAAAATTTTTTTTTTTTATATAAAGCATTTTTATTTCTTTTGTACATACAAATTTCTAAATTCATATTGGTAGATAGGTAGATATCTTTACACTTGTAAACTCTAAGATGTCAGTGTTCAACTAAACAGTATGACATAGAAATGAAAGTCAAAATTCGGGGCCAGGAAAACTGAATTAACTGTCTAACTCTGCTTTGACTTGAAAGTGTCATCAATTTCCAATTTTAGCATTGATTCTATAGAAGTGTCTATAGATACATTTTTTATATTAAAGATAGATGAAATTAACACATGAAAGCTTCAGAAAGTTTGGGGAAATGTGGGATTAAATGCAAGCACATTGGGCTTATAGTAAATGAACTGATTTTTCTTAACTGCTTTTGATCATATAAAATGCTGATGTTGAGTCCACCTCTGGATGTCAATGTTAATGATTTAAAAACACACAAAAAAATCAAACTAAACAAGCAAGATGAAGATTTAGAGAAATAAACCATCAATAAACAAGAGCCCAAGGAATGGAGGTCAGGGCTGGAGGTGATGCCACCCCTTTTTCAAGCAACACACTTTCCTCTTTATACCCATCTACTTACTTATACAAAGTGTTTCAAACTCTCCTAACAAAAAACCTCTAGTATAGGCTGAAAGATTCTGAGGGATGTTTTTTTTTTACTACATTTTTCTTCACAACAAACACCACCTACATAAGATAACTCATTCAACAAACACCACCTACATAAGATAACTCATTCAAAGACTAACCAAATATTTTTCATCTACCTAAGGAATCTTACAATGGCATGGACAATGTGAATAAGCAAAACTGCTCATAAAACATTGCCTACCACTGTAAGTGCTGGCATCATGTTCAGACTGACTCAGTTAAGATTTTCTGCACACCAAAATATCAATGTCAACTCAACAGTCCCCCACTCAAGTCTAGCCCACAAACATCATGGGTGATCTGCACTGTGTCAAGCCATTTCAGTGTAACTTTTGCCTTTTGTCATATGTGATTAAGATTTCCTTTTTTTAACTGTACCTATTTACAGATAACAAGTTTTTGTGTTTGTGTCTGTTTTCAAAGAAAACTCAGAATAAATTGGAAACATTAAAAAAATGCTGATATTTACAGGAAACCTGGCTACTTTCATAATTATAATAAAAGTTCCAGGTATAATGTGACAAGATAATGTTCAGGCAGTAGAAGATAACTCTAACAAATGATTTTCAGAAAGTGATAATATATTTATTTTACATTAAAATTTTTTAATGTGGAATCAAAGCTGTTGGGTTTTAAATTTTGGCTAATTAGGACTCTAGGTGATGAATATACGGACCATTCCTGAATGTAAAAGACTAACTTTTTTTCCTTTAAATTGACTATCTTAATTTATTAAATAAATTTTCTCTATGATTTAAAAAGAACATGCCACCTCTGTCAGAATCAGATATTTTATATAAAACTGAGTGTGTAAAAATCTTTGTATCATAATAGAAATATATAAAAATGATATAAACTGAGTTTTAAAAGAGATTTCCACAGATTCAATCCCTTTTTAATATTTTTAGTGTAAAGGGACATGATATCTTACCTACTTTCATGTGGTGCAGAGAATCCAACCCAGTGCCTAGTGCATGCGAGGCAAGTGCTCCACCACGGAGCCACAGATCTAGCCCTGGTGTAATTCTTTTGATAAGAAAGTTTGGCTTAATGAAAAAGTCAATGGATAAACAACTAATTTGGCCTTTGATTTAAAATTGTTCTCATAAACTTTGTCAATAAAAATAAATCAAGATTTTTTGAGAAAACAGCCAGGCCCCTTAGGACCCCTGGCCAGACTGACTGAGCCCCATCTGCAGGATCCCTCAGCCTGACCGATCACTCCCTGCCTCTGGGACCCTCACATCGACTGACTGCTCCTTGCCGCCAGGACCCCCAGACCAACTGACTGCGCCCTATCACTGGGACCCCAGACCCACTGATTGCACCCGGCCTCCAGGATCCCACAACCACACCAAACACATCTGACCTCCAGGACCCCTGCCGGACCAACCGCATCCCGTCTGTAGGACCTCCAGCTGACCACGTCCACCCCTGAGCTGCAGCTCCCCGTTTGCCAACGCATTTCAAAGCCAGAGCGGCCATCTTGGATAATCCTGGAAGCCGCAGTTCAGATCTTTAAGTGGGGCAAATCCGATCCTGAGATGCCTGCTGGAGGCTTGAAGCTCATTGTCAGGTACCTCTCATGCATCAGGCTACTGAACTCTGGGAGGTTTCAATAGTATATGACTGTTATACATTAGATTTTCTTTATTCTCCTTTTTTAAAAATTTAAGGTTTTATTTCTTTACTTTCTTGCTCTCTTCCTTTTGTTTACCTGTTCCCTTAGAGTGTCTTTCTCCCTTTCTTGCAAGCTAATATCCAATTTCTTTTGATTACACTCTCCCACTTTCTATTTTCTAGAACTTCTGTATATTCTTTTCTTATCCCATTAACAGCCACATTCTACATCCCTCTGCATCCTCTTTGTCCTCCATTAGAAACTGCAGACATTATTGCAAACCTGTTTGTTTTACCGAAGATAATTGAACTCACTCTGTTTACTATGACAATGTTGTTATTGTCCCCATAGGGGCTATTTGGTCTAGGATTGCATAGTGTCTGATTTGGGCACTGTTAATATTGATCTCCCTTTAAAGAAAAGGTTTTGGAAACCTATAGGGCCACTATAAACCTATAGGGGGAAATCTGCAATACCCCAGATCTGCACTGCTAGAGGGGAAGATACATCAACAACATGGAAAAACAAGGGAAGAAAATAATCCAAACAAATCTAGATTCTATATTAATAGAATCCAATGACAGTATGTTAGAAGAAATGTCCAGAAAGGAACTTCAGATTATACATGATTAAGATGATTCACGAAGCAAAGGATGAGATAAGAGAGCAAATGCAGGCAATGAATGATAATAGCAATAAGCTGAAAGAACACCTGCAGGAAGCAAAAGATCATTTCAACAAAGAGATAGTGATTCTCAAAAAAAAAAAAAAAAAAAAAAAAAAAAAAAAAACAGAAATCCTTGAAATGAAGGAAACAATAAACCAAATAAAAAACTCAATGGAAAGCATCACCAAAAGACTAGACCACTTGGAAGACAGAACCTCAGATAATGAAGACAAAATATTTAATCTTAAAAATAAAGTGGCCCAAACAGAGAAGATGATAAGAAACCATGAACAGAATCTCCAAGTACTATGGGATATCATGAAAAGACCAAATTTAAGAATTATTGGGATTGAGGAAGGCACAGAGATACAAACCAAAGGAATGAACAACCTATTCATAATAATATCTGAAATAATAGCAGAAAATTTCCCAAACCTGAAGAATGAAGTGGAAAATCAAATACAAGAGGCTTACAGAACACCAAATGCACAAAATCACAACAGATTCACACCAAAGCACATTATAATGAAAATGCCTAACATTCAAAATAAAGATAGGATTTTGAAGGCCACAAGAGAAAAGCATCAGATTACATATAGGGGGAGACCAATAGGGATAGCAGCCAATTTCTCAACCCAGACTCCAAAAGCTAGAAGGGCCTGGAACAACATATTTCAAGCTCTGAAAGAACATGGTTGCCAACCAAGAATCCTATACCCAGCAAAACTAACCTTCAGATTTGAAGATGAAATAAAATCCTTCCATGATAAACAAAAGTTAAAAGAATTGACAAATAGGAAGCCTGCCCTACAGAATGTTCTCAACAAAATATTCCATGAGGAGGAAATGAAAAACAACAATGGAGGACAGCAAAGGCAGGAACTACCTTAGAGAAAAACCACTCAAAGGAGAAACCAAACCAACTTAAAAACCAAAAATAAGCCAAATGACTGTGAATAAAAATCATATCTCAATAATAACCCTGAACATTAATGGCCTAAACTCATCAATCAAAAGACATAGACTGGCAGAATGGATTAAAAAGAAAGACCCAACAATATGCTGCCTGCAAGAGATTCATCTCATAGAAAAAGACATCCACAGAATGAAGGTGAAAGGATGGGAAAAAAACCTACCATGCACATGGACTCAGTAAAAAAAGCAAGGGTTTCCATCCTTATATCAGATAAAGTGGACTTCAAGTCAAAGTTGTCAGAAGGGATAAAGAAGGACATCTCATACTGCTTAAGGGAACCATAAATCAGGAAGACATAGCGATAGTAAATATTTATGCCCCAAACAATGGTACATCCCTGTACATCAAACAAATCCTTCTCAATTTCAGGAATCACATAGACCACAACACAATAATTCTGGGTGACTTTAACACACCACTGTCACCACTAGATAGATCTTCCAAACAAGAACCAACCTAAGAAACCATAGAACTCAATAACACAATAAATAACCTAGACTTAATAGACATATATAGAATACTCCATCCATCAACAAGTGGATACACTTTCTTCTCAGCAGCACATGGAACCTTCTCCAAGATAGACCATATGTTATGCCACAAAGCAGCCCTTAGGAAATGCAAAAAAATGGAGATACTGCCTTGTGTTCTATCAGATCATAATAGACTGAGAGTAGAAATCAATGACAAAATAAAAAGGAGAAATTACTCCAACACCTGGAGATTAAATAATATGCTATTGAATGAAACATGGATAACAAAAAAACATCAGGGAGGAGATAAAAAATTCTTAGAGGTCAATGAGAATGACGATACAACATATCAAATCTCTGGGACACTATGAAAGCGGTGCTAAGAGGAAAATTGATTGCATGGAGCACATTCCAGAAAAGAATGAAAAGTTGACAACTAAATGACCTAACATTACAGCTCAAAGCCCTAGAAAAAGAAGAACAGAATAACAGCAAAAGTAGTAGAAGACAGGAAATAATTAAAATCAGAGCTGAAATCAATGAAATTGAAACAAAAGAAACAATTCAAAAAATTGACAAAACAAAAAGTTGGTTCTTTGAGAAAGTAAACAAAATAGACAAACCCTTAGCCACACTAAAAAAGAGAAGGAGAGAGAATACTCAAGTTACTAAAATTTGTGATGAAAAAGGAAATATCACGACAGACACCACTGAGATACAGAACATAATGAGAAGCTACTTTGAAAATCTGTATTCCAACAAAATAGAAACTACTGACAACATTGACAAATTTCTAGAGAAATATGCTCCTCCCAAACTGAACCAGGATGACATACACAATTTAAACAGATCAATATCAAGCAATGAAATAGAAGAAGCCATTAAAAATCTACCATCCAAGAAAAGCCTAGGTCCAGACGGATTCTCAGCCGAGTTCTACAAGACCTTCGAAGAAGAACTCATTCCAATACTTCTCAAAGTATTCCAGGAAATAGAAAAGGAAGATACCCTACCAAACTCATTCTATGAAGCTAATATCACCCTCATACCCAAACCAGGAAAAGACACATCAAGGAAAGAAAATTTTAGAGCAATATCCTTGATGAATATAGATGCAAAAATCCTTAACAAAATATTGGCAAACTGTATCCAAAAACATATTAAGAAAATTGTGCACCACGATCAAGTGGGGTTCATCCCTGGAATGCAAGGATGGTTCAACATTCGTAAATCAATAAACGTAATCCATCATATCAATAGGCTTAAGGATAAGAATCATATGGTTATTTCAATTGATGCAGAAAAAGCGTTCAACAAAATACAACACCCCTTCTTGCTCAAAACACTAGAAAAAATAGGGATAGTAGGAACATACCTGAACATTGTAAAGGCTATTTATGCTAAGTCCATGGTCAACATCATTCTTAATGGAGAAAAACTGAAACCATTCCCTTTGAAAATGGGAACAAGATAGGATGTCCTCTTTCATCACTTCTATTCAACATCATCCTCAAAACTCTAGCCAGAGCAATTAGGGAGACCAAAGACATTAAAGGGATAAGAATAGGAAAAGAGGAACTTAAGCTGTCACTATTTGCTGATGACATGATTCTATATTTAGAGGATCCAAAAACCTCCTCCAGAATACTTCTAGACCTCATCAATGAATTCAGCAAAATAGCAGGCTATAAAATCAACACACATAAATCTAAAGCATTTTTATATGCGAGCAATGAAACAGCTGAAAGGGAAATGAGGAAAACAACTCCATTTGCAATAGCCTCAAAAAAAAAAAAAATACTTAGGAATCAATCTAACCAAAGAGGTAAAAGCTCTCTACAATGAAAACTACAAAACATTGAAGAAAGAAATTGAGGAAGACCTTAGAAGATGGAAAGATCTCCCATGTTCTTGGATAGGCAGAATTAATATTGTCAAAATGGCCATACTACCAAAAGTGCAATACAGATTCAATGCAATTCCAATTAAAATCCCAATGACGTACCTTACAGAAATAGAGCAAGCAATTATGAAATTCATCTGGAAGAATAAGAAACCCAGAATAGCTAAAGCAATCCTTAGCAGGAAGAATGAAACAGGGGGTATCGCAATACCAGAACTTCAACTATACTACAAAGCAATAGTAACAAAAACGGCATGGTATTGGTACCAAAATAGACAGGTGGATCAATGGTACAGAATAGAGGACATATGGACACAAACCCAAATAAATACAATTTTCTAATACTGGACAAAGGTACCAAAAATATGCAATGGAGAAAAGATAGCCTGTTCAACAAATGGTGCTGGGAAAACTGGAAATCCATATGCAACAGAATGAAACTAAACCCCTGTCTCTCATCCTGCACAAAAATCAACTCACAATGGATCAAGGACCTTGGAATCAGACCAGAGACCCTGCATCTTACAGAAGAAAAAGTAGGTCCAAATCTTCAACTTTTTGGCTTAGGACCAGACTTCCTTAACAGGACTCCCATAGCCCAAGAAATAAAAGTAAGAATCAATAACTGGGATAGATTCAAACTAAATAGTTTTCTCTCAGCAAAGGAAACTATCAGCAATGTGAAGAGAGAGCCTACAGAGTGGGAGAAAATCTTTGCCAATCATACTTCAGATAGAGCACTAATCTCCAGAATATATAAAGAACTCAAAAAACTCTACACCAAGAATACAAATAACCCAATCAACAAATGGGCTAAGGATATGAACAGACACTACAGAAGAAGATCTACAAGCAATCAACAAACATATGAAAAAATGTTCACCATCTTTAGTAATAAAAGAAATGCCAATCAAAACTATCCTAAGATTCCATCTCACCCCAATCAGAATGGCGATTATCAAGAATACAAGCATCAATAGGTGTTGGAGAGGAGGTGGGGAAAAAGGTACACTCATACATTGCTGGTGGGGTTGCAAATTAGTGCAGCCACTCTGGAAAGCAGTGTGGAGATTCCTTAGAAAACTTGGAATGGAAACACCATTTGACCCAATTATCCCACTCCTCGGCCTATACCCAAAGGACTTAAAATCATCATACTACAGAGATACAGCCACATCAATGTTCATAGCTGCTCAATTCACAATAGTCAGACTCTGGAACCAACCTAGATGTCCTTCAATTGATGAATGGATAAAGAAACTGTGGTATATATATACAATGGAATATTACTCAGCTATAAAGAATAATAAAAATATGACATTTGCAGGCAAATGGATGAAATTGTAGACTATCATTCTAAGTGAGATAAGCCAATCTCAAAAAACCAAAGGACAAATAATCTCACTGATAAGCGGTTGATGACACATTATTGGGGGTGGGAGGGGGCAAGAATGGAGAAAGGAGGGACTGTATCGATGGAAAGGAGGGGTGGGGGGGGAGGAAAAAATAATGGATTGAATCAAACATCATTACCTTATGTTAATGTATGATTATGCAAATGGTATGCTGTTACTCCATGTACAAACAGAAACAACATGTATCCCATTTGTTTCCAATAAAAAAAAGAAAAAAACACATGCAAAATATTGAATTAAACTTTTAAAATTTTTATCAAAAAAAATAAACCAATCAAATTAGGATCTTTGGTTGATTTTAGGATCAACCATCAAATTCTTGTGGTTGTACATGATGTGGGGTTTCACTAGTGATATATTCATATATGAACATAGGAAAGTTGTGTCCAATTCATTCCACTGTCTTTCCTATTTGTATCCCCCAAGTTATACTCCATGTATATATGTCAAAACACACTCTAATGTTGTGTATATCTAAAAAGAATAACTTAATAAATAAGTAAATATAAATCAATAGTGAAAAAACTGGCTTTGAAAAATTACAGAAAAGTTTTTCAAACTGTTTCATGGAGGGCAAAGAAATCTTAGAAACTGTACAAATCTCTGAGCCCAGTGTCTACTTCAGTGCATAAAGGTATAATTAATCTGTTATTGGGCCCAAAGAAACAAAGAGTTTGAAAACCACTAAGATTCTATCATCAGCCTGCAGTTGGTAAAATCTCATGAGTATTTGCTGCAGCTTCCAGTAGAAAAATACACAGAGGCAGGAAAATGACCATCCTCTAGACTCAGCTAACCTCAAAGACAGTTTTCACTGTGACAATGAAACTCAAGCACTAATCAACACTTCTTCCTTAACCTACACTTCATTCATAATTAAACATCAAGGAGTCTTAGACGAATGTATGAACTTGTATAAGATTTCGATGAGGTCATCTGCACCTCCTCGAGGGCTCAGTTCTAACCTGAAGCAGCAGGTTTCTAAGATGACTCTCTTCTGAGCTGGAAATACTGTTTTCTTACGTGTAACATCATCATTTGGAGTACTCTGCAAGTGCACACTGGTTGTAATGTAGGAAAAGAAACACTGGACTTCAACTATGAATATCTAGGTTTAATAGATAAAAAAAAATCTACATTTATAGCTAAAAATAAGAACATCAATTTTAAAAGCTGTACAATTATATAAATTGTAGCACATCTCAATATTGCTAAGTCTTAGTTTCTCAAGGTAAAATATGAACAAGATTATCCAGGTCAAAGTTATTTTGGAAAGCTACTATGATGGTTTACCAAAATACTTACTTAGAAACTTACTTATTGTGAGCCTGATATGCGTCAGAAATTATTAACAGGTGCTGGGGATACAGAGTTGAGTCAACTAGAATAAGGTCATAGTCATATAGCAGGAAAATACTAAAATACACTGGAAAAATATAGTTCAAATAGTGTTAAGCAGTGCTAAGTCTCCAAAAAGGAAATCACAATAATTACATGGGATGCCAGTGTTAGGGCAGACAAAGAAGAGCTTCTATAGAATAAAATAAGATAAAATGAAATAGGCATTTGAGACTTCAGTAATATTTGAGGACAGTCACACAAAGAATGAGAGGTAATGCAAATGAGGCAGTTTGAATGGAAAGTAAGGTGAGAAAAAATTTAAAATCAGAACGAAATGGAAGATGCAAGATGTTCTTTGACATGTGAGTAAATGGATGGTACATAAATACAATGAAATATTATGCTGTGAAAAAAGGTAAGCTGTCAAGGCACAAAAAGACATGACTGATTCTTAAGTGTATTTAATTAAATGCATTTAATTAAAATTAATTTTAAAATTATTTAAATATTTTGTTTAATTAGCAAATAATAATTGTATCAATTTATGGGGTATAATGTGAAGTTGCAATACAGGTGTACACTGGGGACGATCAAACCAGGCTAACTGAAACATCCATCACCTCCAAATAATTATCATTTCTTTGTGGTGATAACATTTAAAATTCATTCTTTTAGTAATTTACTAAGATAAAGAGGCCATTATGAAAAGGCTACAAAGAAAACAATTCCAATTATATGACACTTTGGAAAAGACAAAGCTATAAAGATAGTAAAAATAATCAGTGGTTAGGGAGAAGGGAGCAAGTGCTGGATTATTGAGGCAGAGGGGATATTTTAGGTTAGTGAAACTCCTCTGCATGATGCATAGCATTATGCTATTGGCTAAACTGAATTTAAATACACATATAGCAAAGTTTAATGTATGAAAAACTTAAAAGTTTATTTAGGAGATTGGTAAAAAATAAAAATAGGATGAAAGAAGTGAGAAAAAAATGAAACTGTATTATAAATATGAGGTGAGGGAAAAGACTGCCAATCTAAGAAAAAAGTGGAGTCTAAAAATGAAGATAAAAGATATTTTACATAATTACTGTACTCCAGTTTATAACATCGTATTTCATGAAGGTATGGGTTAAGAAAAATGATACATTCATACATGTGCATACTGTAAATGGACCCATAAGTAAATGACCATGAGCGTGGTCAGTTTCCTCATTGTTGAAAAAGGAGGTACAGACTAGCAAAGGTACAATACAAAGACCCAAATTTTAGTGAAACAAAATTGAAAACATCATTATGAACCAAGTCCTTTTCAGCATAATATAGGTACAGATGGCTACACACAGAAACACGTATTGAAGCATGTGTGTTAGTATATGCACAACTAGGTCCTTGTTCCATAAACACGTATTGAAGCGTGTGTGTTAGTATATGCACAACTAGGTCCTTGTTCCATAAACACGTATTGAAGCGTGTGTGTTAGTATATGCACAACTAGTTCCTTGTTCCATAAACACGTATTGAAGCGTGTGTGTTAGTATATGCACAACTAGTTCCTTGTTCCATAAACACGTATTGAAGCGTGTGTGTTAGTATATGCACAACTAGTTCCTTGTTCCATAAACACATATTGAAGCGTGTGTGTTAGTATATGCACAACTAGGTCCTTGTTGCATCAGCAATGATGCTCCAGTGGCAATAAACACAGTTAGCTCCCCAATTTCAGTTTCTATTAATGTTCAACAACAAAACAAAAGGAAACAGGGGCTCCTTGTTGAAACTGTTGATTAACGGGAGGGGCAGGAGATAGAAAAACTGAGCCTGGAAGCATCTTGTAATGCAAAGAAGAAAGTGCTTCGAGGAAAGTTAAACAAATGAAAATTCAGGGATGGAAGCATGTTAAATGGAGAAGGGAACCAAAAGATCTGCCAAGAGCCAAAGCAAGGCAATTTGACCTAAATGAATAAATAGTTAATCAATAAAATTCTGTTGGATTAAACTCCAAAGTACAAAATAAGCATCAATAAATTCAGATTGATTAAACAAAGTAATAAATTGTGGAGCGGAGGCAACTTTCTCACTCAGAATTCCAGATAACTTATTATGCACTTTGTTGAGGAGGTGGAACATAATTTTGCATAAAGGAGAAAAGTAGGAAAGAGGAGATTAGTTTGACACTATCTTACTCAGCATATCAAGACAAAATCAACACTGATGAGTGAAGTTGAAAGTAGGTACTCTTGATAAGATATGGTGTGGACAATTTATCTCCATGATCTTTAGTTCCCAGACCCATAATCCAAAATGAATCATGAAAACAAAGAAGGTAAATATCAATATAATACCATTTTATATAATAAATACCTGACCGGTTCTTCTAAAAAATATTATCATCATAAACCAGGTAAGTCCAAGAACATGTTACAGTAAAAAGGAGCCTAAGGAGGCCTGATGACTAAACCTGAGGTGCTTCTCCTGGATGGGATCCTAGAACAGCAAATGAAACTAGGTAAAAACTATAAAAGTATGAACAAACAAAACAAATGAACTATAACAATATAGAAATGATAGTTTATTATATGTAAGTACATCTTATGAATGTGCTAGAGAAAAATACCTATGGGGTTTATTGGAACTTTGAATTCTTCATTGTTTTGTAAATATCAAATTGTTTTAAAAACTGAAGATTAATTCAAAACTAAAATATATTTTGACTAGAGTAAGCAAAGGATTATACAGAATGCACTTGAAAAACCACATGAGTCAAATCACATAACACTTTATAATTTGTTTGAAATTTCTTCTCAATGCAATGGGAAGCTACTAGTAATTTAAATGTAGATATGGAAATCCATTTATAATTTTAAAAGATCTAGCAGTTTGGAAAAGTGGATTAAAGCTTATGGTATATAGCATAATGGTTTGGGAATTAAAACAAGTACAGCAGTAAAAAATAAATCTGTTACAATAGAACAAGATAGAGGTAATTCAAGTTGTCAAGCTTTGAATGAAAGAGCATGAATTTGAAGTATACCTTAGATGCAAAATTGATACTCAATTATAGGCTGAATCTCTGATCGAAGCAGAACAGGTTGTAAATAATGGCATGGATTTCTAGTATTCCTGTTAGAGAACATTTAGAGATATGTAAAGCTACAGGAGAAATCTTGGGGGAAAACATCAGAATTTTGCTATGAGTGTGCCATGTTTAAGAACTTTGAGTCTTGCTTACTGAAGTTATCAAGCAGTAAATGGAATATGCTTGGAAGTATGGTCAAAGTTAGAAAGAAAATTTTGATAGTGAAAGCATGAATGACATTCACAGACAAGAAAATCAGAGAACAATCTATAAAAAGAAAATAGAAAGCAAAATGATGGTAACCAGAAGGCAGAATGGTAGAAGTTCAAGGGTAGAAAACAAGAGAGTGGTAATTTAGGGCACAAAAGGGAAGTGTTCAAGGTAATGCTGCCAGGGGTCCTTAATGGATGAGAACATTTTCATCATATAAAGGGACATAGTGACCATTTTCAAGTCTTAAGACAGTTGTGCACAGACCGTTTTGATGAATGTATAATAAGTATTTGTTGAGTGAAGATAGTAGAGAAACATAGAGGCAGAAAGTGTGTTACTGCATAAAAAGAAATAAAGTCACTGGATTTTTACAGTGACAGGTAACTATATATTTGGGATAATTAACACTAGTTGCCACAATAAACATATCTTCAAATTCTCATTGGCCAACACAAAAGGCAGTTTACCTGATTTATCTGGGAAGAATCAAAATACACTGTGAAAGTGTTCTTTTCTTTCTTTCCTCTTTTTTTTTTATTTTACTTTTTTTACTTCGGTGTTTGGTGGTGCTGGAAATTGAAACAGGGTCACTCACTATCCATATGGTAGTGAAACACTCACACTCTAATAGTGAATACCGCTACTCTATGAAAGTTTTAATCATCCACTTTTAGAATAATTTCTTAGATTTCTCCATTTTGAGACACTATTAATGCAATACACGGCTTCCAAAATCATTTAATCAGAAAAAGCAATGGATAGAGGATGCACAGCTTCTCTTCACTCTACACTTTAAACAGACTCGGCCACATGAACTGAATTTGTTCCCAGAGAGTTTAAAAGTAAACAGAAGTTCTTTTCATTTGGGATATTTGGCAATCATTTCGTCACAAAGCCTAAAGGTTTCTTTCAATGTCATAAGTTAGATGAGCTGGAAATCTAAAAACCTGTGGCCAGTTTTCATTGATTACATTGGGCATTTTCAATGTGTGTTAAAATCTGTGGTGTGATGCTGGGAATGGATGACTAAGATAGAAACGTTGATCAGGTTTGCAGTAACTTAGTGTAGTCAAAATTTCAATGAAGGATGTCTGTGGATTTCAGCAACCAGATAAAGAAGAGACTGTAGGTAGATGTCACAAACCTCAAAGAGCTTAGAAAGTTAGAAAATGGAACAGAAGTATAGACCTAGAAACAATTCCTAGCTCCCAGGCATGAGATAGATAAGGTGCAAGAGGATGTGAAGTCGGACTCCTCTAGAGAGGGGATTCACTGACCCAGAAGACATTCGGATCTTAGTTAAGACAAGGTGAATAGAGGAATGTTTCAGAGTAAGGAAAGAATATTTGAGAAATTGTACATGCACAAGTCAGCACAGGGAGAAAATTGGGGAAGACTGTACAGTTAGAAAACCAGACGAGTTACGTATGAAACCACAAGGTACATGAATCCAGGGATGATGAGTGACAAACATGTCTAAGAGTAGCAAAAATAAACAAAATCAAGTTGCACTGAGATTGCTGTCAAATAGTATTACACAAACTGAGAGAAAATCACATGAAATCAAGAGATATAGGTAATGAAATTTAAATCTTATTTCTCCATTAGTACTTTTTTTGCTATTTCAACTTTTTACTCTTTTGCTTCTCCATGTAGTTTGCAAATAAGTGATAATGTAATGAATTACTCTATTTTTAAAACAATATTGCATGTTCTGAACATATTATCTGTGTTCTGCAAACTGCTTAACTTGTAAAAATGGTTAAAGTTTAGTCTGTTTTTGAATTAGTAAGCCTTTTCCTTCACTAACATGATAATTTAGAGGAAAAGTCAATATGATTATTTGAAGTCTATCATTTTTCCAATTAATTAAAGTTATTTCCTCTGTGATACATTCTTAAGAACTTCCACCCATGTGCAACCATTTTTATGCATAGACTTAGAGAAATAAAATTTCAGAATTTGATGTGTTTAATTGACATAAACAATGGGATATGGATATGTATGACTGATATACTTTCCTTTTAGTTTACCTTTCATTGTCTAAACAAGTTTTTCAAACTCTCCAAATTGCTTGATTCCTAGCTGTAAATACATATACTCTGCATTGTTTCTCTCTACTTCACATGGTGGGGATGATAGTAGAAAATAAGAAACTATCCAAAATTTTCCTGTTATCTGTTTTAAAAAACAGCAACATAAACTGTAAATCCTCATCCCATGAGAAAGAAGAGTTTAGATTTTTGTGAAAACAAATTTATGAAGGCTATTCTCTATCCACAATTAATTAAAATCCCTACTCCATACTTAGACCTACCTCCAAATCAAATAAGGTCAAGGATAGAATATTTTGTTATCTTTCTGTCTCAAAAACAGATTGAAGCAAATTCCATTGACATTAAAGAATAGAGTTAAAACTATCCAATGGTAAAATTTATGATTTTTTACCAATAGCATACTGCCCAATCCAAGAAATGGTGAATTTTGCATGGCCATCTCTTAGAATGTAGAGTTGATTTTTTTCATAGGTTGATAGATCTAGGTGCTTTCTACTTCCTCTTTTCTCCATAGAGTCTAAATCAATAGATAGACTGCAAATCCACAAGCACTTTGCCCGCATTACTAGTCTTAAGTATCAGTTTAACTGAATAATAGGTAATTGATGCTTTGTTTAAGGTCTGCACAACAGATATCCAAACTCCTCTTTTCTGCCTGAACGTAGAAGATGACATGTTGAAGGTTTGCTTTGACCTTGGTTCCTCTGGAATTCCTGCAGCTCCAAATCAATGTCTGTTTACAAGCTTGTCCAAAGCAGACTTCCACTGACTGCTAAAGGAAAGAGAAAGGCTACATAAAGAATCCCAGTGTACCTCCTGCCCCAGAAGCCATTCTCTGGTTGCTATGGAAACACTCACTGACAGCAGTCAGTGGTACGGTGCAAGTGGAGAAGGATGCATGGTCTTTTCCTCAACACATCTCCTAGGGTGCAACCACTTTTTGAAAGAATGTGGTGAGCAAAACTTATCACTCTGACAGACAAATAGTTCAGGAGAATGGTGAGTTCTTTCCACAGATAGAAAAGTGCTATTTTTTTTTTTGTTTTTCTTTTCCAGTTAAGCATTTCCTTCAGATTTATTTGTATAAGAGATAGAAAGGAGGAAGGAAGATAATCCACATTTATGAAGTACCTACTATGCACCACTTTGCAGAACATTGAGTTTTAACATTTCTTCAGGGAAAATGACTTGAGGGTTATCTTAAAAGACTCTTCTCTCAAGTATGGGCTGGGATCAGGAAGCTGGACCATTTCATAGTGTTAAATAGATGTTTGCTGAATTGAATGGATTCACTTTGTTCACAAAGGTTTTGTGTCTGGTAATTTAAATTTTAGAATTTCATTTTTAAAGAATATGCTCATAGTAAACAAAGCCTCAAACTTGAAATTTGATGGAATTATATACTCATTTCACATTCACTCTATCTCATATTTGTTTCCATCAATCTCTTTCTAACTAGAGTTAAATTTCTACATATTTAGCTTTCTGGGTGACCAATGAGTTCTACCAATGCTCTAAGACAAGTGCATTGACACAGACACACTGTCTGTGGTTCACCCTTTCTTGACCTATATTCGTTGCTTTCATCGATTCTGATTACTCCTCAACAGGTTCAATTTCAGCTATTTTATTTGCCCTAGTGAACACTGTTAAAATGGCATTAAAATTAAATTAAATTGGAATTCAGTGATAATAACAATACCATATAGCACTTTCTCATTAATGTTTCTCATCTTAATATGAACTCCTGCATCTTTCAATTTACACACAATTGCTTCCTATGCTCAACTAAAATAGAACTTGTTATAGGCATTATAAAACGTTTGGTCCTTCTGTATCTGAATGTCTTGAAGGTCATAGAAGGATGCCCAGGGTGTAATGATCTACTTGGAATTTCCACACCCAATTGCTCACATTGATACTACTAAGCAATTGAACCTCTACTGGAAGGTTTATTTCTTTTCTCTCTCATTGTCAAGTCAACCTTGACATTCAAGAAGAATTCTGTGAGGTAAACTTAGCAATTCAGTTTTAAATCTTATAACCTAGAGTAGAGAACTCTATTGGATCCCAGTCCACATGCACTGGGTTCTGTTATAATTTTCAAGATTTTTAGCACATTTTTTTATTGCTCTTTTTCTTTAACTTGTCTCATGAGTTTCTGCCTTAGTAGATGCAGTCAATAAATATTCCACTCTGGGATTGAAACTCTCAGTGGTTGGATTTCTTCCACTGAATTCTAGCTTTTGTATGACTAAGTTCTCAGTACAAATTTTCCTCTCACTCTAATGACATTTCTTTGATTGATATCCATGAGAGGTAGCAGACACCTGCAATGATATTCAATAATCACAACTATCAGTATAATAGGGACATTAAACTAATCAGAATGGATACCTGAACAAGAAAAATGAATTGAGTATAAACAACCAGTGAAGCCACATGGGGACATAACAGTTGAGTATCAATTTTGATATCAATAATTCTGGTAGAAACAAATAAAAAAGCATCAAAATGACATGTTAGCTGAATCATCACTTGAAAAATTTCCAACAACACTTCACAATGATTCTGCAAATATTTCATGGGTCAAATTATGTTCTATCAAAGAATCTAGGAAACCTAGAGCCATTTTTGTTTTTGTTTAGCTTCCTTATTGGTTTATTTGTTTGTATTTTATTCATAAATTAAGCACAATTCTTTCTCCAATAAAATCAGTTTTATCTTACTACAGAAAAAAGGGAGAAATTACTCTGTGGCAAAAATTTCTGCTCTCTAGGAATTTCTTCTGTAATATCTGGGGCCAGAGGAGTTATCTTGATACCATGACAGAAAATCTAAGAAATTCTTTCAGACTTTAGTCCTGTTTCCCTTGAGTTGATAATGTCAGCAACTACTTATATGTGGATTTAGTTTAACACAAAATTAAATTAAATCTTGCTTAATCACTATTATTTCATTTATTCATGTTATGAAGCAACACAATTTGTAAGCAATTCATATTACTGAAGGACTTGATCAACTTTATACAGTCTATAACTAGACTTCAGTATGCAAATTATATCATTCTTCCCCAGTCGGTAGAAGGACATTTCTCAGTATAGTTATTGACAGGGTTCTCATGGTCTCAGAACAGAAGGCCACTAGGAAAAGAACATCACATTAATCAGACATTACTTTCCTTTGTTCATGTATGAATACATGACCAGTGTAACTTTACATCATGAACAACCAAAGAATAGGAAGTTATATTCCATGTATGTGTACCATATCAGAAAACATTCTACTGTCATGTATAACTAAAAAGAACAAATAAAAAAATTAAAAAGGGTGAATAGGCAGAAGTTTAGAAGAAAGTGAAACTTGAAAGTAATGTATATCGTAAGGCAAAGTATTGAAACGGGAGCAAACAATTCTATTGCTTTGAGGAAGAGGATTGTGCACTAAATAATGGAGGCAAAATATGAACTTCCAAGTTATAAACCAATAAATCATCAAATATGTTACAATATTTAGAGTATCATTCTAGCCAGGAAAATTTGGTAATTATCCAGTAAAAGGACATTTAAAAGTGAATTGCAGTTATTTTGCTGTATTGACCTGTTCCGTTAACCAATATTGTGTTATATACTGCCAAAATATTTTGTTATCTAAGTGCAAAATGGACCTTGTTTCTTGTTGACATCTCTGGTGTCTTCATTTTCTATTACATGCAACTGAATGCAAATGCTCATTAATAGAGGTAGCTCCCTGAAAACCGACTGAGACACTCTACAGAACTCCTTAGGTATATGCAACACGTTTGATGTACCTATTTTATGAAATGCTTGTATTGAGTCTGATCTCAAACTTTAGCCTCATCATACAGTGTTTGCATTAATTTAAATATATGACTTTGCTGTTTTCTCAAGGTTGTTAAAAAAATTATACCATTCTTTCCAGTGAATTCCTACTAGATCCTGTTTTACTGAAGGTAAATCATAATCTTAGTGATCTGCTAACTGAACACCTGGCTTATGTACTTTTCAGAATTAATCCATACCTAACACATTTATGGCTAGGAAATCATGACTGGGCCATCCATGAATTATGCTATTCCAAATGTTGTTTTTTTTTTTCTTTTTTCATGGCATTATCACAGTTTTCCTGTTTCAGAGTTCTAAGGTAACTTAAACAGTCTTATTTTTATTTTATTTAAAAAATGATAAAATAGAATGCTAAAACAGTTCAGCAACTTGTCAAAGACCAGAATGATTAACCAATAGCAGAGCCTGATTAAGATAATGGTAAACAATCAACTTGCACCTGCTTAGATTGAGACATTTTATATAATACAAAAATTGGTAACTGAGATTATAAGCAATTCCATGTATTTATTTAAAACTGGTTTTCAGGTAATTTATAGTATTCCTTGTGTCTTAATTTTCTATTATTCTAAAATAAGTGGATGTAATAACATATTATTTTTTTCCTGACCTAACAAGACATATTTTTCAGTTCATGTGGCAGATATGTAGACAATTCCTCAGGATAATTCTTTGTACATAAAAATTATATATTTGAAGAAATAGTTAATTTTACGTCAATGAGCTCATTTGAAAATGTAATTTAGCAATAGTTCTAAATAGGAAGTAAGTCACATAATGAGTACTTTTCAAAGTAGAGTTTTTATCATCAACATCCACCGTATTTTCCGGGGAGCTACCCTTGCCTCCCTCTTTCCCTCATACCAGCAGCCCAGCCCAGGGAACGTGCCGGCACCACAGCTGGCTGGATTCAGCTGCCTGCCTGTATAAGAAATAGACAGTAGAGGGATGTTTTGGTTAGCTTTTTTGCTGCTGTGTCTAAATGACCCAACCAGTACAACTGTAGAAGAGGAAACATTTATTTGGGGGCTGTTTCCGAAGTCTCAATTCACTGACAGCAGGCTCCCTTCCTCCAGGTTTGAGGCGAGGCAGAATATTATGGCAGAAGACTGTGGCAAAAGGAAACAGCTTACACATCAATCAGGAGGCAGAGAGAGGCTCCATCACCAGATACCCCATAGCCACGCCCCCAGTGAATCACTTCATCCAGTCACACCCTACCTGCCCCATAGTTAGTCCCATCAGGATTCAATCCACTGATTATGTTAAGGCTATAACCCAGCCATTTCTCCAAACCTTCTTGCATTGTCTCACATGTGAGCTTTTGGGGAACATCACATCTAAACCATAACAAAAGAAAAGGAAAAATGAACTTTGTGCACTTTGATCAAATTGGGGAGAAACAGGAAGATTTCTTCCCCTAACCAGTCCCACAGAAGTGATTATGATTTATAGAAATAAAAGCCATGTGGTATACAGATGCAGATTTAGTTATCTTGTGTTACATAGGACGGAGGCAGGGGGCCGTCTCTGTTCTCCCTCTCTGTGACCCTTTAACTTCCTTCTCTCAGTAGGAAGGTTCTTGCTTCAGAAAGGGGAACCCAAATTCAATGTTTCAGCTTAACTCACTCCTTTAGTAGGTTTTCAATAAATCCATTGAATTTTTACCATTGTGCCACATAATTTCTCACCCTGATAGTACTATTATTTTCCATGATCTTCATTATGTGCATCCCTGAAAAATATCATCTAAACATTTTTTCTGCATCAAGTATCTTACTCTTCCAGGTTTCTTCCAACTCAAGTAGATGTGATATTTTCCTAAAACGCTAATCAACATCTTTATTCTTAAAAACTTCAATGGGATGTCCCTTATCAAATATCATCTTTGTATACTTTCCATTAGCTAAACAAACTTTTCTGTATGTCTCCATCTGCTTCTCCAGTGTGCCCATCTCTAACCTTAAACCTCAAGTCATATCTAAGCATGTGCACCACAGAAAATATTGACTTTTTCTTTTTGAACTGCCTCTCCTCTCACTAGTCTTCTTCTTTCTAATTGTATGCTCTTTGAATTTGATTTCAGCCAACTGGAAAAATCACTATGTGTTCTGCTATTGTCAGAAAACTTCTTTCTCCCTAACTCTGCTCAAGTGGTACTTTTAGCAGTAGGAAATCTCTAACTTAGGAAGTATACACACCACTCCCTTTGTGTGATCAATGTGTCATACACATATACACACATATATATGTACATATATATATATATACACACACATACATATGTGTACATACATATCCACATGCATACACACATACATACTGAAACCACATGGCACACAAATAAAGGAGATAGGAAGTGGGAAGCAGGCTTTAGATCAACAAGCTCTTCTTAATTCAGTGGTGGAGTCAATCAGTCAAACACCTGATGTGGTTCATTTTGGGGAAGAAAAATGGCTCCTGGCTTTTATACATAGCCTTAGCAGAGCCAGGTCAGGGGAGAAGTTAGCTACTTTTGGTGTACCCTTTTGGTGGGCAGGGGGCAAAACCAGGTCATGGGATGAGTTTTGGTGGTGGGATCATTTAGGGTGGGGCTGGAGGACAGGCAGGTAACCATATCCTTCACATACGTATGTATGTATAATAAGATTATATATTCCTAGTGTGTAAAAGATATATATATATATGTACATATATACTTATGTAAAATATACATATTGTATAAAAGATATATACATATGATTTTATGTATGATAAAATATATAGACACACACACACATACACATATACATTCACATACCCTGAATTGTATGTTGCTTTTTCATCTGGACTTTCCCTTGGTGACTGAACCACCCTTACCAAACCATCATTTTGACAACTCCATTTACTGGTGATGAGTTCTGCTTCCTCAGGTGTTGATGTATAATAACCAGAGAAGCATGCTAAGGCAAGCATATACTAAGCAGCTTTTAATCAAAAGTAGTGACAGACTTCTCCCATGAGGGAGAAAAGGGCCATGATGATGTTCTAGAGTCCCCAAGAAGTGAGCATGCCCTACATCTTTTATAGGGTAGGGTCTCTTTTGTCCCCCTGCTCTTTCCCCCATCTCTCTTCTTCCTGCCTACACGACTAGACCCTGGAGATGCCCATGACGTAGCAATGATGAGAAGCAAAGATGAGAAGCAGATGGCAGGGGAAGGGCCACAGGGAGGATCCAGGCAGGTAGGGACCCAGGGGCATTAATTAGCAACTCCCTGCTTTCAGCTTTTTGGGAAGGGCAGTTAGGTGGTAACCTCAGTGACCAAAAGGACTCTGGAGATACTAACATTCCAGTCTCCCAGGGTGGTCTCCAACTTCCAGATGCAGACGGCTTCATGGCTTCCATGGCTTCCATTTCCTCAATCTGACCTGATCCCCCATTTCCACACTAACTGCCTGTCCCCAGTTCTGGTTTCAATCTTAGGACTGGTTCCTTTACACTTCTCAAATCCTCACCAATTAATTAAATGCTGCTACGTAACTTGTACCCTCTATAGGAATTGAATAAGTGTATGTAATGACATGCCAAAAAAAAAAAAAAAAAAGGGAGGGGAGACTGAGGTGAAGAAGCTGTGGCAAAGCCCTCTTTTATCCATAAATTCTTTAAACTCACCAAACTTGCAATGATATCAGGTCCATGCCAGCAGAGGTGCAGTTAGACCTTTCACCAGCCAAGAAAGAATTCTATTTACGACAAACTTCTTTACTTTGTGTAATTAATATAGAATGAAATTAAAGGAATCCCAAGAATGACTTTATTACATTTGTGGACAATGTAAAAACATTTTAAATTCTTTTTTTTTTTTTAAATTTTGTGATCAAAGATGTATTGTTAAAGGAGCAAGGTAAAGATAGGAAATAGCGTGCACCATTATTTGTATAAAGAAAAAGGAATTATATAACTGAATGTAAGTATGCTGTATTAATTTGCTTATGCATTGAATAGCTCTATAACTGTGGTCACCTTTGATAGGAATATTGTATGGCCTAGGCCAGAAAGGAAAGATTTATCATTCACAGTATATTCTTTTTTAGTTCATTTTCATATAAATAGGAATACAAGTAGATAGCATGTGAATGTTTATGATATAGCAAACCAAAATATGATAAAGAGTGACAATATAAAATGAATCTATGATGTTTTACATATTTTGCTGGAAAGAACCACCCATCTATATCAATTACTGAGAATTTGGTGGCTCATTCAGGTTTAGTTGTAACAACACTGGACTTCCTAAACAGACAGAATAGATCTGTTTTGCTGACTTTTCTTTCTGCAAATCAACTAACTTCACTCACTTGACAAATCTTCCACCATCATGTGCACAGAGTTCAAGTTTTCATCTGAAAACAAAGTTGTTGATTCATTCAATCTCTACAGACATATTTCATGGAGGAGTCACACAAAAACAAATGACATTTTTTTTCACCAATACATTCATTACCCAAACCGCTGCTTTTCTCAAGTCCTTTGTCTATTTGGTGAAATCAAACCAAGACAAGATAGTCAGAAATCTCAAAAAGAAGTAAGATTTTCCTAATGATGAAAATGAAGGAAGAACAAAAGCTTTGTGTTAACTCTTGTCAAAAGGCAGATCATTCCCAGCAGAGATGTGTATCAGCATGAACTCAAAAGTTAGCTTTTGAGATGACTTATAAAGCCAAGGTAGGTCATCACTACCCAAAGTAAATTCATTGAGAAATATTGACAAAGCAACCATTTCCTACCTTTTCATCACATCCTAGTTCTTTAAGGGGAACCTATTCTTCTGAGGAGGACACTATCAGACTGAACTGCTGGTCCTTTGAATGGAGTTATTGCTTTGCTGGTGTGAACTCATTCTCAGCAATGGTCTGCTATCAGCTACGAATCTCCATTCACTTCAGGGGAGCTGCAGTTCTTGAAGTACCAGACACTGAACCTGAATGGATTGCTACTGACAACAAATCTTTTGCAAGAGGAGTAAAAAGAAATCTCCCCTAGTCAAAATAATTGTAGCTTAGACTTGTTATAACACTGAAATCTGCATAGGAGACTGAGTAATTGTGTTCTTATCACTCCATTCCAGAAGTGATAAAGTCACTGAATTCTTGGACACAACTTTCCTGTGTTCCTCACATTTGTTCTTGGACACGTTTTTGTTATTAAATGAGGTGTCCAGTTGGGGTCCAGGTCTTTGGTGTCCCAATCAAAAAAGTGAGCAAGACACACAGTAGTAACAAGGAAACTACAGACTTATTAAAGGTGAAGGTGAAAGTAGCACTCTGTAATGTAGAACAGAATGGGCTGAGCATGAGAAAAAGGCTCAAAACCTGGGTGTCTGGAAGTAAGTGTCTTATATGCTGACTATGAGGCATTCTTTTCCCCCTATGGGCAGATTAAAAATCTTACCCATTTGTTCCCTTATAATACCTGATTAGAATAGTGGTCAATTTTACCCCATTGGTTACTTTAGAAAACCTAATTAGAATGCTGTCCAATTTTCCTCACTGGTCATTTTAGAATACTGAACCATAAGTCCTCAGCGATGGGAGCTGTCATGGTAATGGGACTCAGTGTAAACAGGAACGTGATGACTCATCTCCCTGTCTTGTCCTCCAGCACCATTTTTCTTGTACCCTGCCTCCTCTATCTTTGAATCCCTGAACTCTTACCTAATAGTTTGCTGTCATATGTCCATCTAACTATAGATTCTTTATCATATTTGAGAACAGCTGCAAGTTCCAGATAGAGTGGTTTCTAACTCTTAGTAGACTACCTAAAACTATAGTCACAGGCAACCTAAAACATGGTCAAGTACTAGAAAAATTCCTATTCAATATGGTAACTATGATCAAAGATAAATAGGAATACCTCCAAAGCTATGCATTTAAACTCGTGGAAAAATTAGTAGAATATAACACACCATGTTTGAAAGGACAAGTAACTGTATTTAGAGAAAGTATTTTGTTAAAATCAGTCAGTTTAGGATATTCAGAAGATTATGGGATGCCTCTTTATGAAATAGGAACTGTAATAAAACTATCATCCATGTAGTACCTACACTTAACTCAGTGTAAAACATTTTCATATGCACCGTTATCTCTTTGCATCTTTATAGCAACCTCAATGACAAGTTAAACTTTCTAGAAGTGACTTTAAGGCAGAGTTTAATAGACCAAAGTTTGGTGAATGATTTGTCTTGGAGCAACACACTTGGAAAAGATGAGGAGACAGCAAACCTGGCAGAGAGACCCCAGCTACACAGCGGACCAAAGAGCAATGCTGTCCAGCTCCATGGTAGCTCTAAAACTAACGTGACTGATCTGAATTCTCTCATTTGGGCCCCAAATGGTCAGACCTTTATGTCCCTGAACAAAATCACTGAGTGTGGGCTTTCCCCCAGATTAGTTGTTCTTGGATAAGGTAACTTTCTGCCACGGAGGCAACTGCTGAAGAAACTAACAGCACAATGCTACCTGCAGATGCCACAACCCGTAATCATGGTAAGTCTTTCTTCATTGAGGATCTGGGAATTACATCTCTGCTCATCACAACCTAATTTAAAAGTGGAAGGACATGAGAATGAGAGAGGCTAGGAGAAGTTAATACATGAAGGTCTCATAACAATTGGTGGTGTGGAAATTATACCATGGTTTGTTGACTTGATTTTCAGAGCTCTTCCAGTGCTCCAAGTTGACTGTCATGAACTCAAACCAATCTAGAACTCTTTAAAAGGAACGTTGGTTTTAACACTACCTTCCTTTATTTCTCTATGCCAGCATTTCAGGATGTTCATCATGTTGACTTCTTTTTCTTGTGCCAGAATAATAACCTCTGCTCCTTTTTGAAAAATCCAACACCTGAACACTTCATTTTATCTTACTCATTTTTCATCATCTTTGAAAACTTGATCAATCACTTATCCTTTCCAATTTACCATCAATTTCTCCCTTATGGCTTACTTTTCCAGCACATTTAAAATACACCCAAGAGGTTCTGTTTCTCTTTAGAACTTCCATGACAGCATTTCTCATTTTTTACTCATACCTCCCTCTGGCTACATATTCACTTACTTGTTGGCAATTTCTAGATTCCTTACAATCTAGCTTCATCTCCATTTTTGATATTCAAATTGTTTCTTACAGTGCAATACTGACCTGGAAATTCCATTGGTGCACTGGATCCCACACTTCCTCCTGAAACATCAGTCACACTCCCCCCTTGCCTGTTATATCTGTGCATCTTTAGTTGTGCCCCCTATTTTCTCATTCCCCTGAAAGAATATTTAAATTCCCCACACTTCTGTTCAAGCCCTCTTTCCCTGTGGTTATGTTTCTACTATGGTGAGTTCTATATCTCAAGCTACGGTTGTATCTTTTTGTGTTTCTGACATGAATTCCAACTTTACAGTAATAGAGTATAGTTAATTTTCAAACAATGAATAGTCTTGCAATTTTACTATTCATCAACTCAGCAATCCCCTTTCATCATTCAATGCCTTTATCATCGTTGTGGCCCTTTCTCAACATTTTATTATTCACCTGTTGAAGTCCTAATAATTCTTTACATGCTGAATATCCCAAATCAATTATTCTTATTTTTAATTTTTTGAGTATTAAATGATTTTATAAGGTTTTTTAATTCATTCATCTTATACTTGCCAGAGTATGTGTAATAAAAAAAGGTATCAAAGATGTTCATTGAATTATTTAGATAAATTTAATAATACTGGTTTTTTAACCAAATGGAGAGTTTCCCTAACTGAAGTTAGATTTAGACATTCAACAAACATTTTTAGAATCCCCAGTATGTGCCAGGTACTGAGCTAACTGCAAAAGAAAAATGACTTCTCCTGAAATTCAGGAATTCATGAGTAGGGTGGAGGTAGAAAAATAATATATCAAACTGGTGTTTCATGGTAAAAATAGTACTGAAGAAATATGAAACTATCTTATATGCCAGATTGTATAGTCAGCAAGGTTTCTATTTATTCAATAGCAAGTAATATCTCATACTGCTTCTGATTTCTCATTGTACAATTTTTATTTTATACTTTGTTTTATATTCAAAATATGTATCCAAAAATTTTTGAAGACATTATAAACACTCAAACACTTGTATGCATATTTATTGAAGATATAGGTTACAATTAGCCAATACAAAGAAGAGAAATACTACCCTGCATTCTATCAGATCATAATAGAATGAAACCAGAAATGAATTACAAAATTAAAAAAAAAAAGTATTCCAACACCTGGAGATGAAATAACATGCTACTGAATGAAAAATAGAAAGTAGTAGAAATCAAGTGGGGGAAAATGTACGTAGCGGTAAATGACAACACCTATAGAAAATGTCAGATTATCTGGGATACTATGAAGGAAGTACTAAAAGAAAAGTTCATTGCATTTAGCTCATTCATTAAAATACTTAAAGACCAAGGAACAAATATCCTAAGTTTACATCTCAAAGTCCTAGAAAAAGAAAAAAAAATCAACAACAAAACTAGTAAAAGACAGGAAACAATTAAAACTTAGATTTGAAATCAATAAAATTGAAACAAAGGAAACAATTTTTTTTAAATGAGAAAATTGAAACTTGATTCTTTGAGAAAATAAATTGATAAACCCTTAGCTAAACTATTGAATTGAAAGAGAGAAAACACAAATTACTAAAATCCTTGATGAATAAGGAAATATCATGATGGACACTACTTAAATACAGAAAATAAGAAATTATTTTGAAAATTTGTACTTTAATGAAATAGAAAATCTTGAAGATGTTGACAAATTTCAAATGACAAATACACTACCCAAACTAAATAAAGAGCATATGCACAATGTAAACAAACGAATTACAAGCAATAAAATTGAAGACACGATCAAAAGTCTACCAACCAAGAGAAGCCACGTGCCAGAGACCAATTATCAGCTGAGATTCACAAGGCCTTCAAAGAAGAAATAATGCCAATACTCCTCAAATTATACCAGAAAATAAAAAAGAAGAGAAACCTTCCTAATTCATTCTATGAGACTAGTTTCATGTTAATATCAAAAAAAAAAGACTAAGACACATGAAGGAATGAAAACTTCAGATCAATATCCCTGATGAACCAGACCCAAAAATTCTCAATTTTAATTACATGATTTGATTACACACATATGATTACATGAATGGTATGAATCTACATTCTGTCAAAAATTCTGTCAAATAACAAAGACACATTAAAAAGATGGTGCTGCTATAAACATTGATGTGGCTGTGTCACTGTAGTATGCTAATTTTAAGTCCTTTGTGTATAAACCGAGGAGTGGGATAAGTGGGTCAAACCAAGTTTTCTAAGGAATCTCCACACTGCTTTCCAGACTGGCTGCACCAATTTGCAACTCCACCAGTAGTGCAAAAGTGTGTCTTTTTTTTACCACATTCACGCCAACATCTATTATTGCTTGTGTCCACTATACTTGGAGTAAGATATAATATTAGAGTTGTATTAATTTGCACTTCTATAATAACTAGAGATGTTGATTGTGCAACCAACCTAGATACCCTTCAACAGATAAATGGATAAAGAAACTGTGGTATATATACATAATAAATTATTATTCAGCCATAAAGAAGAATAAAATCATAGAATTTTCAGATAAATTGATGGAATTGAATAATATACTAAGTGAAATAAGCCAATTACAAAAATAAAAGGCCAAAATGTATTCCCTCATAAGTGGACAATGATATATAATGAGGGTATGGGGCTGGAGGGTGAGAGAAGGATGGAGGAATTTTAGATTATATAAAAAAAATGAGAGTGAGGAGGGGTGTATGAAAAATTGTGGAATGAGAAAGACACCATTACCCTGTGTACACATATGATTACATGAATGGTATGAATCTACATTGTGCACAACCATAGGAATGAAAAGATGTACCCCATTTCTGTACAATGAATTAAAATGCAGTCTGTAAAAATAAAAAATAAAGGTATCAAAAAAGATGGTACACCATAATTCAATGGTGTTCATCCCAGGGATGCAAGGTTAGTTCAACATATGAATATCAATAAACATAATTTATCGTATCAATAGATGTAAAGAAGAGAATCATGTGGTCATCTCAATACGTGGAGAAAATTCATTTGACAAAATACAGCATCCATTTCTGTTTAAAACACTAGAAAATCTAGGGGTAGTAGGAACATACCCCAACAGGATGAAAGCCACCTATGCTAAAGCAAAGGAAAACATTCAAGATACACAAAAAATGAAGACTTACCCATATAAACTGGAAGAAGACATAAATGCCCTCTTTTAACACTTCTATTTGACATAGTCCTTAAAACTCAAGCCAGAGCAATTGGATAGATGAAAGAAATTAAAAAGGCATGAATAGTAAATAAAAATTCAGCATATCACTATTTGCCAAAGACATGATTTTACATTCAAAAGACACAAAAACTCCATCAGAAAACTCCTAGACCTAATAAAGAAATTAAGAAAAAATTGCAGGATATAAAATGAATACTCATAAATGCATTTCTATACATCAGTGATGAATCAACATTCACAATAGTTGCAAAAAAATTAAATATTGAGAATCAACCTAATAAAAGAGAAAGACCTCTAGAAGAAAAAATTCAGAATGCTAAATAAGAAAATTGAGGTAATCCATAGAAAATGAAAAGATCTCTCATGCACTTGGATAGGAAGAATTAATATTGTCAAAATGGCCATACTACCAAAACTGTTACAGTTTTAATGCAATTCCTACTAAAATCCAAATGACATTCTTCACAGAACTAGAAAAAGCAATCATGAAATTCATTTGCAAAACAAGAGTTCTAGAATAGCCAAGGTAATCCTTACCAAAAAGAATGAAGCAGGAGGCCTCATAATGCAGACTTACAGAGTAATGGTAACAAAAATGGCATGGTATTGGCACCAAAATAGACATGTATTACAATGGTACAGAAGACACAGGGACAAAACCAAATAAATAGGGATATCTCATACTAAAAAAAGGCACCAAAACACACATTGAAAAAAGACAGCCTATTAAACAAACGGCGCTGGAAAAAATGGAAAATCTTATGTTGCAAAATGAAATCAAGCTCTGTCTTTAACCCTGTGGAAAAATCAACTCAAAGGTGATTAAAGATGTAGACACAACAACAGAGACAATCTACTTAATAGGAGAAAAAGTCACACCAAATCTATACCATGTCAGCTTAGAAACTGACCTCATTAACAAGACTTGTAAGAATCAAGAAACAATAAATGGGATGGACTCAAAATAAAAATCTCAGTAAGGGAAACAATAACATGAACAAAGGGCCTACAGAATTAGAGCAAATCTTTACCATATAAACCTTAGATAAAGCAGTAATAAAACAGATATATAAAGAACTCAAAAACTTAACATCAAAAAAGCAAATAACCCATTCAATAAATGGGTAATGAACTGAACCAACACTTCACAGAAGAAAAACTACAAATGATCAACTAACATATGAAAAAATGTTTCATTATCTCTAGCAATTAGAGAAATTACAGCACAAAACTATTCAAAGATTATATTCCACTTCTATTAAAATGAGAATTATCAAGAATAAAAGCAACAATAAGTTTTGGCGATGATGCCAAAGGACACTTATACCTTGCTGGTGGGACTGAAAATTCATTTAACAATTCTTGAAATTTTAATTGAAATTTCTTATAAAATTCTGAATGAAACCACCATTTGACCCAGTTATCCCACTCCTTGGTTTACACTCTAAGAACTCGAAACCAGCATACTACAGTGACTGCGCCACATCAATCTTTATAGCAGCTCAGTTTACAATAGCTAACCTAAATACCCTTCAACAGATGCATGGAAAAAGAAAATTTAGTATATGCAGACAAAGGAATGTTATTAAGACTTTAAGAAAATTGAAATTATGGCATTTGCTATTAAATGGATGGAACTAGAGAATACCACAATAAGTGAAATAAGCAAAACCCCCCAAAAAAGTTTAAATGTTTTCTCTGATAGGCAAATGCTGATCCATAATGTGGGGGAATAAAGTCCTCTGATGGTACAGAAGGGAGTGAGGGAAAAGAAATCAGTGTTGAGAGGGGATGGACAGTGAAATGATTTCAACATTTTTACCCTGTATGCATGCACTATTACACACCCTTTGTGTCTGCAACATTTTTAGCCCATGGAATGAGAATTGATGCTCCTTTTCTGTACAATTTGTCTGAATGCATTCTACTGTCATTATAACTAATTGGAAACAAATAAAACTAATCTTTAACAAATAGATGTTTGCCACATTCTTTTTATTTATAGACCTTTTTTCCAGTATGATTTATCTGCTAGTAAGAAATGCACACTTTTTCATTAAAAGTTTTGTCATAGTTTTGCATTTGTAGGGTTTCTCTCCAGTATGATTTCCCTGTTGGTGAATTTGGCATTCTTTTTTATTAAAACTTACACCACAGTCTGCACATTCTTAAAGTTTCTCACCAGTATGAATTTACTGGTATTGAATAAGGTATGATGGTCAAATAAGGGCTTTGTCATATTCTGTAAATTTGTAGGGTTTGTCTCAACTATGAATTGCATGGTGTCGAATAAGTCTTGATTGTGCATTAAAAGCTTTGCCACATTCTTTACATTGATATGGTTTCTCTCCAGTATGAATTCTCTGGTGTCGAGTAAGGTGTGAATTCTGATTAAAGGCTTTGCCACATTCTTTACATTCATAGGGCTTCTCTCCAGTATGAATTCTCTGGTGGAGAATAAGGGTTGATTTTACAATAAAAGCTTTGCCACATTCTTTACACTTGTATGGCTTTTCTCCAGTATGAATTCTCTGATGTTGAGTAAGGTGTGAACTCTGATTAAAAGCTTTGCCACATTCTTTACATTTGTGTGGCTTTTCTCCAGTATGAATTCTCTGGTGTTCAGTAAGGTGTGACCTCCAATTAAAAGCTTTGCCACATTCTTTACATTTGTGTGGCTTTTCTCCAGTATGAATTCTCTGGTGTTCAGTAAGGCGTGACCTCCGATTAAAAGCTTTGCCACATTCTTTACACTTGTATGGCTTCTCTCCAGTATGAATTCTCTCGTGATGAGTGAGGCTTGACCTCCAATTAAAAGCTTTGCCACATTCTTTACATTGGTAGTGCTTCTCTCCAGTATGAACCATCTGATGGCAAATGAGGCTTGATTTTCTACAGAAAGGTTTGTTGCATATTGTACACTTATAGGGCTTCTCTCCAGTATGAATTCTCTGGTGGCGAATCAGGTTTGATTTTTCATTAAAACCTTTGTTGCATACTACACATTTGTAAGGCTTCTCTTCAGTATGAATTCTCTGGTGATGAACAAGGCTTGATTTAGCATTAAAATCTTTGCCACATTCTTTACGTTTATATGGCTTCTCTCCAGTATGAATTCTCTTAAGGCCAATAAGGTTTGATTTTTTATGAAAATGTTTGTTGCATGTTGTACAGTTGTAGGGTTTCTCTCCAGTATGAATTATCTGGTGTTGAGTAAGGTATGACTTTTTAAGAAAAACTCTGTTGCACTCTGTACATTTGTAAGGCTTCTCTCCTGTATGAATTCTTAGATGGTGACTAAGGCTTGATTTTGCATTAAAAGTTTTGTCACATTCTTTAAATTGGCAGAGCTTCTCCCCAATATGAATTCTCTGGTGTTGAGTAAGGTGGGACCTGCAATTAAAATTTTTGCCACATTCTTTACATTGATAGGGTTTCTCTCCCAGAAGAATACTCCGATGGCAAATAAGGTGTAATTTTTCATTAAAACCTTTGTCATATGCTATACATTTGTAGCACTTCTCTACAGTATAAATTCTCTGCCAGTGAACTAGGTCTGATTTCTGATAATATGATTTGTGGTGTTCACTCTCACTTAAAGTTTTCCATAATGTCCTCTGTTGTGAATTGTCAAGGTCACAATTTCCATATTTTAAATTAATCACTTTTTGAAATATATGTCTTATGCCCTGGTCTGGTGAAAATTCTTGGGTATCTTGACATGTCATTGCTGAAACGAATGAAAATTTCACAAAAATTACTTAGTAGACTTGGATAAATATATCTTACATGCATAACAGAAAATTATAGCAATGTTAACAATGTCAGAACATCAGCAAGTGTAGCAGATTAGTAAATCCAAGGCCATCATTACTACAGAAACATATGTTACATAAAATGTACCTACACAATTATGTTGTTAAAATTACCCAAATTATTGTAGAAAGCACTGCATCCAAGATGAGAACATTACTAGGAATAGCAATATAGTAGATAAAGGAATATATGTTTTATCTACCATAGTATTTCCTCCTCTCTTAAATGTCATTGGGCAATTAGGAAAAAAAAATCTATAAGCTAACACCACTCTCAGTAAAATAAACAAAATATAAAACATACACAAACATTTCTGACTTATTTGAGGACTGTGTGAAAACTGGTTTCTGTCTCCCAAGACACAGAGATCTGAAAGTAAAAGGTAGATTTTGAATGCTAAAACAATGGATATTCAACAAGTTTAAAGAGGGTAGGGAATCTGAAGAAAAAATATTTTAAAAAATTTTAATGAGAAAAACATATACATGTCTAGAAGATTATGCAAAAAAAAAAGAAAAACAATTTCAAGAGGCATTAAAAGCCTTGCAGAGCCTACATCAATATTACTTGGATAAGCCAACACATGGAAATCAAGACTAATAAAATTTTTTTGATATTTGTTATTTGTTGATTTTTTATTTACAAATTCAATTTTATATATTTACTAATAATATAATTGTATTATAATGTATTTATACAAGGTGAAATGACATGTAATATTAGTAATAAAAGTACTATTTTGTATAATTATCAGTTTTGTGCTTACAAATATTACATTTATTCCATTAGTATTTATCAAGAACATATTACATAACAGTCACCATGTGGTACAGCAAAATTGTTGATCACAATTTGCCTACTGAAATAAAAATTTGTAGACACTAAGTAACAATATAAAAACACTTCACAAAACACAGTACCTGGTGACCACAATTACACTCTGAATTTCTTTCACATGTGAATCAGATGCTCCTGTAACTGACTTTTTTATCTACTGTATTGCACATAACTCAAAGTCCTGCATATTAATCCTATATCACTTTAAATGTCAATATATTTTGTTTTACAGCAAAATGTTAATAGCATATAAATACCATGTTTTTAATCATATAATCATTGGTGGGTACATAGGTTTATTTGATAAATTGAATATTGATAGCCATGCTTTTTGCACTGAACACAATACTGAGGCTATGTGTTCAACATTCTGTTTTAATTTCCTATGGATATATATTTAGACTGATATTTCTGAATCATGATGCCATTCTACTTTGTTTTTTTTTTTAAATGTGATGCTTAGGATTAAACCCAAGGGTGCTATAACACAGAACTATAACAAAAGTCATTTTAAACTTGTTTGGGACACATTGTTTCTAAATTCCTGTGACTTGTCTCAAACTTGAAATCCTTTTGCATGGCCTCAAAATTAGCTGACATTTCAAATATGTAGTTTGAAACTGTACATGACTTTTCTTATTTATTTAAAATCTTCCATACTGTTTTCCCAAATGACTCTATAATCAAGTCTTGACTGTTTTTTTTTATGGACAAATCAATTTAAAAAGTGAAGCATGTAAAGGAAAAGGAAATCGGGTCTAAATTAAAGTAATGAACCAAAATATTAGGAATGGAACATTAGATAAGTGAGAGTTATGAACTACCCAAAGAATGATGAATAATGATTCCATGGAAGTTTGGTGAGTCAAATTCAAAGAAAAATTGTTAATATGAATAAGGAGAAATTCAGTACATGAAGACATCCTTAAGAAAAATTGTCTGAGGCAGGAAAGGTGTGTGAATCTGTAATACTACCAACATAGGGGAAGATGAGTAAAGAGGACCCTAAGTTCAAAGCCAGTCTTAGCAACTTCGTGAGATTCTGTGAAAAATTAAAAACCTGCATAATATATAGGGGGAAGTGACAATAAAAATATGTAAAGGGAAGTGTGAGAAAAATCAAAGCATGCCACTATGAAAAGCAATGAACCATATGTTAAATCATTGAGAAAATTAGGGGAAAAAAATAAGAAATATAGAAAGCAACTTACAAAATACGAGTAGTGAGTTCTTCATTTTTCAAACTGTATTTGATTATTAATGCATTATTATAAAACAAATCAAAAAACAAAACAACAAAATTGAATCTAAAAGAAGGAACTGCCTTCTTAGTTCTGGCAGAGAAAGAGTGGCAAGACATGGAGCATGACCTGCTCTAGGAGCCTTCTATGGTCCTCCAGCCCAGGCTGCTGGGTAAGATGCAGGTCCCAGGGAAAGGTCAGTCTCCGCCCTGCAGAGTCCCAGAACTCCCGGTGTGACTGCCCAATGGTTGGCCTAGGCTGTGAAGCACTGGGAGCTGTGCCTGCATGACCTGACAGTCGCACTGACCTTTCTGACCCAGACCCAGGAATCCTTGGCTGTCATGTCTCCTGGCCCAATACTGTCCATCCGAGCCAAAGCCTGCACTGAAAAAATGGTACCACTGGGTGGTGGGAGCATGGAATTTCAAGAATAACTGTGGCCAACCAAAAGTGCTGAGTCCAGCAGGAGGGCAAATGGATGACATAAAGTTTGTCCAATCAGCACAGACTGGGGCCCTCTGTGTCCACTATGTGCAGGCTCCATTCAATGACACCTTGTCCTGAGTAGGCAAACAAAAATCTTGTCCATCCCAGAAGGTGAGTGAGGATGTGGAGCATGACGGGTGGAACAGTGAACACCTCTGGACAGCTGTGGTTTGTTCTACAAAGAGAGAAACTGCAGGTTTACAAACTCTATGATCTATTGGAAAGGCCCAACACGCTTCAGGAAGATTTACTCGGCATTTGTAGAAGGCCTGTGTATGTATTATAAAAAAGCTGCTCTCAACTTGCCCCCAACCTATTAAACCTTTTGCTGCATCTGCATTCTAAATTTTAAAGAGGTTACTGATATATGTTGCAGCTAGAATATAATGTTACGTAAATACCTGTGTTTTTTAAAAAGTCAGAAAAGCCCTCTGGGAGTTATTTTGAAAGGAATTGTTAGACCACCTCTAGGAGTGACATTGTACACATCGTTTCAGGGGTAAGAGGACATGAAGAAGACTTTGAGCATGAGAAGGGTGGATCCTGGGCCAGGATGGTTATGTATAAAAGACATTTACCATATTATAACCATTTCTTGGTGTGTGCATTTTACTCCTCATTCCTGTATATATATATGAAAGTGTTTTTTTTAGAAATATCAACATTTTAGAAACACTAATTTTAAAAGTAGAAACAGTAAAATATAAAACATTTATTAAATTAATTTTAAAATTCTACGAAATGTTTTATGGAGGATAATAACCAAAATCCCTGTTGAGTAATAAGCATTGTACGCTGGTTCTGTGGAGCACCATGGCAGTGTGCTTACAATGAGGCAAAAGTAACTATTGTTACTATGTGTATGGGCTTTGTTTTATATTGCTCTTTATATAGCGTATATAAAGGACAAATGAGTCCTAGTCTACATGTACCTTTTTTAGATGTTAAAGAGGTTTCCACTGTATGACAAAGGTAGAATCAGTAAACAAAATTTTATATGTTGTGTTAAAAACTTTAGGAAGAATTTTCTCTTAAAATTGGAGCATTATAGCACACTGGGTTGGTGAAGGACAAGAATGCTCATATTTTAAAGATATCTTTAAATTAGAACTATTGTTAAATGTGTGCACTTCCTTTAAGAGTGAATGTACACAGTAGACAAATTGAGTTTTAATTGAAATCTCTAGTCTGTCTAGATGTTTAGAAGTCCTGGTGAATGTTAAATGTAGAGTTAGTAAAATATAAACTCATAAGTCTGTATGTTCTCTCTGATATGTGAGGCTAACACACAATAATGTGGGGGAGTATAGAATAAAATTTAATTGGATTAGATAAAGTGGAATTAAAGGAAGCAAATGGATATGGGTATAAGAAAGGCAATAGACCGAAAAAGACATAACTCTACTATGTTCACATATGAACACATAAGCAGTGTAACTCCACATTGCATAAAACCCCAAACATGGGCGAAGTTATACTCCGAGTACAACTTTATACTTTATGTATAAAAAGAACAAATTAAAATTTAAAACAGGAAAATAATAAATCTAAAAGAAATACAAACATACACAATCAACTTGGAACTCTATATCTAAGAAAACATGTAGAATGAAAGCAAAAGATTAGAAGAGTGTTACATAAAAATGTGGCCAAAAGAAAGCTTGCGTGGCCAAATTAGGATATAGGAAAGAGTTTAAAAAAGAAGTTACATGAGATAAAATATATTTTAAATTTATCAAAAAAGTTTTGAAAAGAGGCAAAGTAGAATATTATATGAAGATAAAAAGGAGCTTTCCCTACAATACTTAATAAGAATATAGTTTCAACTCACATCAAACTTTCAAGAAATAAAAAGTTAAGATTGACAAACTAATGAAATAGAAAGCAACACTTTAACACTAGGGGAAATCAATCCATACGTGCTGTAAAGGAAGTCAAACAAAATGGTAATCAAACAACAGAAGATTATGAAAATAATTTAAACATATTTGACTTATATACTAATTATTCTCAATAGCATATGAAATATTAAACTGAATCAACCAATAGGAAAGGAAAAGACTAAAGGTTAATAAGTATGTAAATATTAAAATTATTTTGTGATCATAATAGAATAAAGTTAAAAATAAAAAAGTGGAAAGGATATTCAAAAATCCACACATAGGTGTCAACTGATTGAAGAGGGTTGAATATCATCATTTTCCAGAATGGAAAGATTACAGTAAAAGACCTTTGTACTCCTCAAAGATATCTGGAGACTCCATGTAAATCTCTGTTATTTTTTTGCAGTGACAGAAAACAACTTATTCTAGAAATTTTACAGAATCTCAGTTTTATGGATATATCAAAAATATTCAAAATAGAAACAAAATAGGGAGAAAGTTGTTTCATGATTTAAAAACATTAAACACTACAATATTCAATTGGCAATAGTGACATCAATTAAGACAGAAGGACATAGTGAATTCTGACTTTAACAAGTTCTTGCATATATAGCAAATAAGACATTTGAACACCAAAGTTTGTTATGGTATTATTCAACAGAGCTACCATGGGGAAGCAAAACAAATATTCCTTGAAATGAGTCAATGGAGGAATTTGGAATACAGAAACTATATAATATTTTTCAAGTTAAAAATGTAATACATTTTTACAAAATCTATAATCAGGATAAATTCTCAGTACATTGTGATAACTGAAATATGTCACACAAAGAAAAATATAGCAGATCTCTACTTGTATAAGACACCAAAAAACAAATACACAAAAAATCTTTCTGAACAGAAATGAGAAGGACATTATTGATGAGAGAAGACAAAAATGAGTGCTTGTTTACATGGGAATTGATTTATTGACTTTTGAGATGTAAACCTTCTTCAGATATATTACATCACAATTTGAATTAGCATTGCTGAACGGTATATGTGATATGTTAGGAAGATAAAGCATTGTTTTTTGATTTGGATCACAATTAAAATTTCAAAAACATAAAAATAAAAACAATTATAAAATGCTTGAAAGTTAAATTTAAAATGCTATGGTCTTTATCCTATAAATAAGAACAAATTAATGAATATATAGATAAAGAGCATGCATATAATCCAGCATTATTAGTGTAATTCTGAGGCAGGAAATTTATACTCTCAAGACCATCCTCAATAACTTCATGAGATAGAAAGGGGTTGGGGTGTAGCACATTAATAGAGTCCCCCTGGATTCTATCCATATTACATTAACTATGGAAAATATACATTACTCTGTACATAGGCAGGATAAAAATAAATAAAATATAAAACTCATTTCAAAAGGTGTAATATTTATAGAAACAAGGTAAAGCACATAAAATTTTTTGGCAATAGAAACAAAAATCATGCATATATTAATTTCAATATTGTACGAACTCCTGAAGTAATAGAAATTGTCATATATTCATAAAATATAGCCAAAAATAAACCACTAATATGTGAAGGGAGAAAACCTATTCTACAACATAAAACCTACCCTATAAAATGAAAGAAAAGGGGAAAGGAAAATTTAACCAACAATTTATATATAACAATAAATATATTATTTACAAACAGTTTTATATAACTACAAATTGCAACTATCACTATGGACCAAAAAAAGATGATTTATTGTGAATCTTGACTTTCATTTCACAGAAAATCCTTTACAAGTATTTATAAAGAGCATATATAAGGTAATTTTAATGAATAAATATATAAATAATGTTAAAGAGATTTAGGATATTAATTTTTTGCAACGGTTTGACCTAGAATTCTCCAAAAATGTGCACAAACCACATGGAGACCCACAAATAACAGTAGATCTCTCTTTTTTTTTTTTTTTCTAATGCTGGGGATGGAACCCATGGCCTTGTGCTTATAAGGCAAGCACTCTACCCACTGAGCTGTCTATCGCCCCGCCCCCCAGAAGATCTTTTAGATCATGCTGACACTCACTGGCAAAGGGGAGTTTGGTTGGTTAATTTAAATGAACCTGGGACATCACTGGAGACAGACAGAAGATTTTTAAAAATTCGAAAACTTGATAAATATAGGGCAGGACATGTTCAATGACAGCAAGAGAAATCAACCTAAGCTTCTGAAAAATCTTTTCCGCTAGGTAACTTCTCCATAACATTTTTTTTTTTTTTTTTTTTTTTTTTGGTGGTGCTGGAGATGGAAACCAGGGCCTTGTGCTTGCAAGGTCTCCATAACATTTTGAAGTTTGAATTCCTCCTTGATCTTTGGGCCTCTCAACTGTGTCTTCTGCTGTGTCAGGCCATAATATTTTATATCACTGAGTTACTCTCAGTACCACTTTTCTAAAGTGAAAGATATATAACCTCCCAAGAAAGGGAGAGATTAAAGATGAAAAGGAAAGTCTTTAACATTTTATCTGTACCAGAAAATGTTCTTTTATTTCCTGAAAGCACAAATCTGAAACACATTCTTTTTTTTTTTTTTTTTTTTTTTTTTTTTTTTGTGGTACTGGGGATCAAACTCAGGGCCTTGTGCTTGCAAGGCAAGCACTTTACCAGCTGAGCTATCTCCCCAGCCCTGAAACACATTCTTATAGAGAAGTTCCCAGAAGGTATTCTGCAAGTGAAGAAAATTAAATCATCATAATTAATTAAAAATTATGAAGGGGAATTATGCTTACTCAGGAAGACCAAGTTTCTGTAATTCTCGAGCATTACATCTCGATATAAGTTCTGTTGAGCTGGCTGAAGGCATGCCCACTCCTCTTCAGTGAAATCAATGGCCACATCTCTGAATGTCAACAGATCCTGAAATAAGAGGTATATAAATACTACACTGAATACTTGATCATTCACAGAGTTTTTAACTTAATAGAAGTTGCAATGAGAGTAGACTCCCATGGAGGTGATGACTTTATTTATTAATATACTATTATATACAGTGATATTCTAATATACCTCTGAAGAAAAACAGACATACGTCCAAAAGGAGTATGATAATTTCACTTTTATGAAATAAGGATAAAACTCAGGCATCAACATAAAAATATACACTTTGTAATTTTATATATCATGAACTAAATTGTACATATCCTTCACATGAGAAAGTTATGGTAATTAATAAAGGGAATCCTCAGATATAATTGCACAACCATGAACCAGAGATTTACTGAATTGAAAAATGTGATTCAACAGTTTTACAATGGACCAATTTTCTGAAAATGTAGCAATTTCTCTAAGATATTCCAGGACCGGTAGGATTAGAGAAACTTTTTGAATGTCAATGAGGTTGACTACTTAAAGGAAACATTAGTGAATTTGAGTTCAAATATTTATGGTATTTATGCATGTTATTAAAATATCAAATAGCATCAGCAATCCCATTTGTATATTTTGTACTTTTTGTCAAATTTAAACTTATTTTAATATATAAAATAAAAATTATATAAATTTATGCAATAAAGTTTTGATGCCTGTATACATTGGATTAGGTTTATAACAGGATAATCATCTAGCTCTTCAAACAATTGTCATTTTTACTTAACTTTATTGGTTCTTCTTAGTTCTACATGACAGTAGAAACCATTTTCATGAACTTATACAAACATTGGAAATATGTTATTCTAATTACAATAACAAATGTCTTGTGGGTGGGCACAATGGTGGAACTCACTTAGGTATTTTTATATATAGAGACAGGAAAACTATGTTAGATTCATTCTACTGTTTCCTATTCCTCTTCTTCTCCTTCTTTTTTTCACCATTGTTTAATCTTATGAACTTTTCTTACCCTCACACACTTCATGTGGTTTAGATTTCACATATCAGCAAAAAATTCAATCTTTGGATACAGGAATTGGTTTATTTCACTTAGTATAATACTCTCCAAATTTATCCATTTACTGGCAAAGTCATGAAGTCATTCTTTTTTTCTGGTTGAATAAAAATGCATTATGTATATACACCCCTGTTTATCCATTCATTTGTTGACGAGCACTTAGGTTGGTTTCATAACCTAGATATTTTAAATTGTGGTGCTATAAATATTAATTTAACTGTTTCACTCTAGTATGCTTATTTTAATGTCTATGGGTAAATAATGAGGATTGGATTCACTGGGTTTAAGGTGTGACCATTCTTTGAAGAATATCCTTCTAGCCTTCCAGAGGGGTAGCAACAACTTGCAGTCCCACAACAAGGTGTGAGCATTCTATTTTCCCCACATCCTCATGCACAGGCATTAATTTTATTGTTGATACTTGCCATATTGACTGGACTGAGATGGAATCTCAGGGCAGTTTTAATTGTATTTCTCTAATATCTAGAGATGTTGAACTTTTTTTCAAATATTTGTTGATCATTTCTATTTACTCTTTGAGAGTGATCTGTTCAATTCCTTTGCCCCTTTATTGATTTTTTTTTTCTTTTTGCATGTGCATGTTAAGCTTTTTGAATCCTAGCAAATGACAACATATACAGGTAGGAAAATTCTTCTCCAATTCTGTAGGTTCTGTCTTCATTTTCCTTTTGCTATGAAGGTACTTAGTTCGAGTCCATCTAATTTATTTTTACTATTATTTTAAACTTTAGAGTCTTGTTTAGGAAATCATTTTCTGTACCAATGTGTTAGAGTTCTGGGTCTAACTGCTCTTCTAGAAGGTGCTGTGTTTCTGGTAAGATTTCTAGATCTTTGATCTATTTAGTGTTGACTTTTGTGGAGGGTGAGAAATAAGGATTACCTTTCATTCTATTACATATATATTTCCAGTTTTTCCAGCACTGTTTGTTGCAAATGCTATCTTTTCTCCAATGCTTACTTTTAACAACTTTGTCTAATATGAGTTTAGTATATTTATGTGGAGTTTATCTCTGTGTCCTCTATTCTGTTCCATTTTCTTTTGTGTCTATTTGGTTGCATATATATATATATACAACATATATATATGTATATACCTATACACTATATATATATGCATGTATATATTATGTATATATACACACACTATAGGTCTCTTTGCTGGTTTTCATTGTAGAGATACTTAACCTTTTTAATTAAGTTGATTGTGAAGTAGTTTTGTTTTTTTTTTTTTTTTTTTTTTGAGGCCAATGTGAATGGGATAGTTTTCCCAATTTCTATTTTAGCTGATTCATTATTGATGTACAGAATTTCAATTGAGTTATCAGTAGTAGTTTTGTATCTCACTACTTTGCTGAATATCTTCATGAGTTCTAGGAGGTTACCAGTTGAGTTTTTGGGACATCTACATGTAGAATCATGATGTCTGCAAAATAGATTCTTTGGACTCTTTTTTCCTACTCATATCACTTTAAATTCTATCTTTTGCTTAATTGTTTTAGCCAGAGTTTCAAGGAGTATGCTGAATAAATTTGGTAAATGAGGGCATCCTTGACTTCTTCCTGCTTTTAGTGGGAAAGTTTTAAGATTCCCCATTTAGAATGATGTCAGCGTTGGGTTTGTCATATACAGCTTTTAAAACCTTGAGAGAAATTCCACCTATCCCTAGATTTTCCAATGTTCTAAACATGAACAGATGTTGCATTTTGTCAAATGCTTTTTCTGCAACTACTGAGATGATCATATCACTCTTGTCTTTATGTCTATCAATATTACAGGTCAGATTTATTGATTTCCATATGTAGATTCCACCTACACCCCTGGGATGACCATGGTGAACTATCATTTCAATATGTTTTTCTTTACAATTTGCCAGTATTTTATTAAGAATTTTTTGCATCTCTATTCATGAAGAAAATCAATGTGAAATTTTCATTCTTTGATGTGACTTTGTCTGATTTTGGTATCAAGCTTCAAGTTTCATAGAATTAGTTTGAAACCATGCCTTAGTTTTCTATTTTGTGGAAAATTTTAAGGAGAATTGATTTTAGTTCTTCTTTAAGAACGTGGTAGAACTTGGATGAGAATCCATTCAGTCCTAGACTCTTCTTTTTGGTAGGTTTTTCATGGCTTCTTCAATTTCCTTACTAGAATTTGTTCTCTTCAAATTTTCTATATCCTTCTGCATCAGTTTGGTTAGGTCATATGTATCTAGAAATATTCTAATATATTGGAGTACAAAAACACAAAGTACTTTCTGATTCTCCTCTGTATTTCAGTAGGGCTTGTGGTATTATTTTCATCATGGATTTTTAAAATTTGTATTTTCCTCTCTTTCCTATACTCAGTTGGGTTAAAACTTTTTCAAATTTATTTAATGTTTCAAAGAACCAACTTTTTTCATTGATTTTTGAATTGTTTTTATAATGTCAAATTCATTAAGTTGGAGTCTGATTTAATTTCCTGTGACCTATTGATATTGTTACTGATTTGTTCCTTGTCCAGGGTCTTGAGATATAATGTTAGTTCATGTACTTGGTGTCTTCCTGTTTATTTAATGGATGGGCTCATAGATACGATCTTTCCTCTTACAACCCCCTTTGTAGTGGCCAGAAGGTTTGACATGTTGCACCACTATTCTCATTTACTTCCAAGTAATTTATTTCATCTCTGATTCACACTGGTATTCATTCATCATTTAATAAAATGATTTAATATGATTTAATCTCCAGCTGTTTGTGTATTTTCTACTTATGTTTCTCATTGATGTCTAATTTAATTTCATTATGATGAGATAGTATGCAAAGGATTTTCTTTATTTTTATTTCTTTTATTTGCAATGAGGTGCTTTTGGGCCTAGAATAGGGTATATTTTGCACAATGTTCCAAGTGCTCTTGAGGAAGGTGTATTCAGTCATTGATGGATCAAATATTCTACATATGTCTGTTAAGTGTAGATTTATTTTTAAGTTCTGTAGCATCTTTAGTTTTTATTTAGATTATCTAATTTTGAGAGGGGTACGTTAAGGTTATCTAGTAGTATTGTGTTTTGGCCTATTTGACTCCATGTTGAGGAGAGTTTGCTTGATATATGTAGCTGCTCTTATTAGGGCATAAACATCAATGACTACTATTATTTCTTGCATAATTCCCTTAAGGAGAATAAAATAACCTTCTTTGTCTCTTTCGATTAACTCTGCTTTGAAGTCCAATTTATCTGATATGAGAACAGAAACTGCTGCTTGTATATGAAAACATGAATATATTTTTCCCAAACTTTCGCCTTCATTCTGTGTATGTCTTTCTTTGTGTCTAAGTCTATTGAAGATAATATATAATTGGGTCTTTTTTTCCGATTCAACCTGCAAGGCTATGTCTTTTTTAAATGAACTGAGACAATTTATGTTCGGTGTTTTTTATTGAAATGTTATTTAATTTTCTGACATTTTGGTTTATTTCTAGTTTTAACTTGAACTGATTTTCCATTGAGTATTCTTCTAGTGTTTCTGCTTTGCTAGTTTTTGTTTTTTCTCCATACATTCTTAAAGTTTTTAATAGAGCATCTCGCATAGTGTCAATTATAAGTTGTAAATTCTTTTAACCTTTGTTTATCATGAGAAGTTTTTATTTCATCTTCAAGTCAAAGTCTTAATTTTGCTTTATATAGTATTCTTGGTTGGCATCCATTTTCTTCAGTGTTTGGCAGATGTTATTCTAAAACCTCCTACCTTTATGGATCTGGGTTAAAATATCAGCTGAGATGTGCATTGGTTTTTCTTAAAAAGTGACCAGTCTTTTAATCTTGCTGCTTTAAGCTTCTTTTATCTGTATATTTGGCATTTTCAAAATGATGTGTCTTTAAATGAGTATCTTGCAATATTGTATATCTGGAGTACTATACATTTCCTGTATTTGATTTTCCATTTTAAGACTTGGGAAATTTCCTGATGTTATTTCATTATTAATATTGTGCATCATTTAGTTTATATTTCAGAAACTTCATCTTAAAATTTCTGTTCATAGTACCTTAACATCATTTATCTGTAGTTATAT